>NC_041341.1:29544003-29579003 GCF_004354835.1 Perca flavescens | reverse complement strand
GGCCGTACCAGTGGGCCAGCTGACTGACTGGAAGATTGTCAGTGTGGATGAAAAGGCCAACGGTGTGACAGAGTGGCTGACTGGCAGGTTTATATCAAAAAACATCGCTAGAGCTCTGGCATCGTCCACTCGGCACATGTGTCTACACTTGAAACACATCGACACACAGACCTTCCTTTTCTTCTTTTCCTCTGCCAGCTTCTTCTTCTCTGTGTTTATCAAGTGCTCCATCTGCCTGCAGTACCTGCCCTGCATGATGGAGGGTGTGTATATTATCCTGTGCAAGGTCCTGCTTACAATCAATTAATCACTTAGAATATTGTGGTTCATTTGGCTTGGTGTGTCTGTGTGTCTGTGTGTCTGTGTGTCTGTGTGTCTGTGTGTCTGTGTGTGGATGTACTGTTGTGATTGGGGCTGAGGAACGAGCGTGCCTTAGCATTAACAATGCTTAACCACTGAATGGTGGCCCTATGTCTGAACATACTCAAACACACACACACACTCATACTGTATATACAGTAAATCCTGAAATCTTATTTTCACTCTATAAAATAAATAAATAAATAGCTCAACTTTTCTTGCCTTTAATTTCCAGTTTGTTTTTACCCATACTTTTCCATCATTTGGACTTGTCCACATCGAAACTGACGTACCCTTTACTTTAAAATTGACACATGAAATTACAATGAACCTCAGAATGAGTAACCCATTATTAATTAAGAAATATTTTAAGTTTTTAACTAAGACAATTTATGTATTGATGAACATCTTAAACACTGTTATCTTACTAATCAGGGATCTCATTTATAAAACTGTGCGTAGGATCCTTACTAAAAGTGTATGTACGCCCAAAAGCCAAAAATGTCTTACGCCAAAAAACATTCAGATTTATAAAACCGTGCGTACACACATCTGTAAGCAATGTTCCCTTTATAAATCACAGATTACCCACAAGTGGGCGTACGGGAATCAGCCTCTTATCCCGCCCCGTACACACCCTTTTTAACCATAAATAGTCAATGTAAAGCACTTTATGAATGTTGATCAGTATGTTAATGACCCTGGCAGTTGTTCTTTCGTTAAGCTGACTGGCGGGGAAAAAGCTAAAAACTTCTCAGACATTCAGGAATTGCTGCAAATGTAATTATAATTTCGGCCTGTTCTCGCACAGTGTAGGGAACCCTACATTAGACTACCTATATTAATAATACCTTCCACAACGGCAGGCATTACGGTACTCTGGGACAGCTTCGATATACCAGAACTAGATTTAACAGAACTATATATTATATCCAAACAAGCCTTAGTGATAAAGGTGAAGATTATATATAATATCTATTAAAAAAAAGACGTAGCTGTCTGCCATTTCTCTCTGGAAACAGCCGGTGGCCCCCAGAGTGGCGAGGACCTGTATCTGGACCGGGATAGACCAGGATGGCACAGTTCCGGCGCATTGCCCCTCTCTACTAGACCCAATTCAGTACATAGATCCAAGAGCACAGGTTTAGGGAATCTAAATTGTAATCGTCATGGTCCCTGAAGTCTCTTTCTCTCCTGATTCTTCCATTGGGGGTTAGTCCTCCTGCAGGGCCAGCAGTGCCATCATGCAGCATTACGCACAGGGGTCACCGCAGTATTTATGTTTAAAACAATTTGTGATTGTAGACACCTTGTCAAAATCACAGCATCAACTAGTGGTATGTAATAGGCAAACACACTTTTCTTCATGCAGGTTTGGTCACGAACAGTATTAAAGTTCGGACCGAAAACGAGGACATTAAGTTTAAAGATCAAAAAAAAAAATATATATATATACACACAGTTTTCTTTTTCTTTTTTACTGTAGGTAAGCAAACTGAGGATTTTCATTCATTCTTATTTACCTCAAAACTTATATAATAAATAAATAAAAGAAAATAATGTAACTCTTTTCTTATAGCAAACATTGATTAGTGTAAAGTCACTTAAATTATTCAAACTGTAAAGATTAGAAGTTTGTAATTTGTGTATTGGTGTTTGATGCTAGTGTGTTCTGAGTGACAGTGTGTGTTGTCTCAGTGAGGACTGTTCATAGCGTTTGGCTGCACTGAGCCTGTTTTGAGACGTGTGTTGAGTTGTGTTGCTTGGAATGAGTTTTGCAGGTGATGTGAACTGTTTAGCTCAGGTGACTATTGGTAGTGCAGACTGCGGTTAGAGTTTTGCACGTGTGGCTTCAGTTGTCGTTTAGCAATCAAAAAAAAACTGTAAAAAATGAGCGTGAGGCATCAATACTTGAACATATTACGATTACTTGTTATTCCCACATGTACTTTCTGCAGTCTGACATCAGTTCACCACCTCACCATCTGCGTCGCCAGTTCCCATTGTCTCCAAAATGTGCGTACGCATGGGTCGGAGTTTGCGTGAAGGACCTCACATTCTGCCGTCAAGTTTATTTTTTTATAAATCACAACCTCTGCGTGGGAAGTGCTGTACGCACATTTTCAGCCCCGTTTTGTGCGTACACCACGTTTATAAATGAGACCCCTGCTCCTTTGAGTGTGCTAAAAAAGAAGTTCAGAAATGATGCTGTCGGTATGATTAAGCTTCTAAATATGTCTTACTGCCTCACAGTGTCACTCTCTGTTGTGTTCTCTCAATGTCAGTGAAACTATTCCAGCAGTCCCTAAACAGTCACTTTAACTTTGATGTGAAATGACACAAGCTAAATGTTTTCAAATGTCCCCACAGTTTTGCAATCACTGTCACACTGAAGTACTGTAAATCACACCATCAAATTATGAAAAAAAATAAGAAAAAATGGATAACAATGTGAAGTTGCATATTTTTTCTCCTTTTAAAAATGTGATATAAACAACTCAATGTTGCATTGTGTTTGTGTTTGCAGGTGGACAGCGACACCATTTGGAATGAGGTCCATTCATCCAGTGCAGCTCGTCTGGCCGTCGGCTCGGTGGTGGAGCTCGTCTTCAAAGTAGCAACGGGAGAACTGAAGGTTTGTTCGGATGCTTTGTTGAGTCAAATGAGCAGCAAAGTTGTTGTTGGCTTTATTTAGAGGGACTGGACTGACTAATGGATGACGTGCGTTTGTCATCTGTGTGGCCTTTATTCGTGGGTATTTCTGCGTTTTCATTTAATAACCTTTGAGTTGGAGCCAACACGAAACAAAGCTCAGATGGATCCCACCAAAATAAATCCAACTTTTAAGGGTTTGATTTTAGTCTACATAAGTGATTATGTAAGTGTTCATTTGAGAATATTGCAAATGGATTAATTAAACCTTGTTACACCCAACACTATGAGTACATCAGCTCACAGTGCTGTACTATCCAGCCACACCTCCAAACACCTCAAGAAAAGAGAAACCCCCTTCTAGAACCATCCATCCCAAAGTCTGGTTACCACCTCCCAGACAGACATCCCCACCCCCGTCACGCTTTGCCCAACACCCAGCCAGCCTTCCTGTGTCTGTGGCAATGGCTGCTTACTGTTTGAACCCAGCAGGGAGGCCCGGCGCACGGCCACTGCAAATGCCAACAGACCCCGCTAACAGGCCTGTTTTATTGGCATTACACCACAGCCACCTGCAGAGCAGCCGTCACACTTAGCGTTAGCTTAGCACCAATATACCACAGACTAATGACATTCCTCTGAGAGACAGTAGCACGCCACGTTTTTGACTATATGTGCTGGCATTCAGTACCTCTTGCATGTGGGCACAATTACTATAAAAACGAATGGTCTGTTCTATAGAACGTTGTGTGATTGCTAATATCAGAGCTTAATAGGAAAATAAAATGGACCACACATTCCAGGAGGAAAAACGCTGAACTTAACATAGACATGACGAATATGGACGTGCTTCAACTGGGGTTCAAGTTCACAGGCATTGACTTGCCCTCAGTACATATGGTCCTCCGTGGATCCTCCACAGCCAAAATGACCAAATTCCACCTGCACCAACAACTCTCTGAGCTCCACAGAACGCTATAACTCTACTCCACACACACACACACACACACACACACACACACACACACACACACACACGTCTGTCACTCACTCCATCTGTTGCTTTCTATTTCTCTCCCTGTGTCTATTTTAATCCATTGTTATTGTTTCCTCTGCGTGGAGAAACAATCCACCTTCCCCTCGTCTCTCATACACCTACGTACATATTGTATTATGCAGCCCGCTTTAACCGAGTGTCTTCAAACCAGCTGAGGCCGTTGTCTCTACAATAAACTCTCGGCTGGCTGCTAATCTACAGCAGCTGACTCAACATCATTAGTCCAGCTTGCCTCGCTCTACATCAGCCCGAACATCTATCTAATGTCCCCTCAAAGCAGTGGGAGCCCCCAAAACAGTTGCTGGGAGTCCCACAGGCCCCTGCCTTAACAAAGCTCCCCTTAACTGACCCGATGTAAGCATCTGTTTCTGTGTGTGGATATGCACACGCTTATGAATTTCTCTGCCTGTGAGAAGTTTGAAATATTGAACTAAGGCACGGTGACATTTTCTTTGAAGAATTATGGTGGTGAGAAGATTATGGTTTGGTATTGACGGACGCACAACGTAAGACCATGAGACTGAATTCATTTTGCTTTTGATTTGTGTTGTCATCCTCATCTGACCTCTCAGTCTCTCAAAGAGAAAGGACATGTATCATTAGATTGATTTTTGTTTCCCCTGACAGAATGGTTTTGCTGTAGTTCGACCTCCTGGACACCACGCTGAGGAGAGCACGCCTATGTAAGTAAATTGGAAAATTGAGCAAGAGAAAGATCAGTTCTAGCCTGAGTCACAGCAACTTTATCAGACATTTCTCCATAACTTCATTATTCTGGTAAATTCAGTTCCCTTCAGAACATACAATTCCCCGACATTTCCTACTCCCTCACTTCTGTTAAAAAGCTTTATTGGCCTTGTCCTTCTAGACAACTTGCATTCCATTTTGTAATATAGTATACGCAAATATTAAGGCTTCTATTTAATTTCGGCCCATCACACATTAAACGTTGTACCTTAATGTCAGATATACTTTAATGTCATGACTGTATTTAAGTATAATATTGCTCAAGCTTGTAAATATGATGATTTCAGGAAGTTAATAGCACTGTTTGTTACGGTCCACTTTCAGGGGCTTCTGTTATTTCAACTCAGTCGCCATAGCAGCCAAGCTGCTGCAGCAGAGACTCAATGTCAGTAAAATCCTCATCGTGGACTGGGTGAGTACCAAATACAGCTCAATGGTTTGCTTGCTACATAACCATCTATTTAGAGAATTCACACCTAAGTGCTGTTGTGGTGGCAGTTGAACATCTTATTTACATTGTGTGTTTTCATTAGGTTTTTTTTTTTTCCAGAAATGGGCAGGCAGGATATCTTGTAACATAGACCACACAGGAACCCAGAAATACATACAGTATATGTGCCCATTAGACCACTGGGTCCAAAACAGTCAGCAACCTGTATAGTGTACTTGTTATGAGAGGAAGAAAAGGGCTTAAAATATCAGCTATTTAGGTCAGACACTGTCTCTCTTTTGAAAAAAAAAAAAGGGACAAAGTAATTTTTAAGAAGGTATGACAAAGCCTCGGTCATGTCTAGGAGTCCCTGGCTGGTCATGGCCAATACAAAAAGCCTTTGAAGGGCTTTTTCATTTCCTCTCTGTCTGTCACAGGGGGACGTTCAGAGCAGCTAGCAAAGTCATTGTCATGCGACTCCAGCCAACAGGGACATTTTTAGGATCAGTGTATTAAAGCATTCTTGGGATATAGCCAATGAGGTCATTTAATTGATGTTGTCTTGCTGGCAAAAGTAAAGAACTTTTGAAGTTGAGTTTTATTGAATCCTGCTGACCATCCCTCTTCAACATCACAGCGGACTGCAGCTGAGGTACAGACTTGACTGTCTGGCTGTGTTGCAGTCTCTGAGTGTAGCATTCAGTTAGTCCTGGTGCAGGTGCAGGAGTTGGTTGTCCCGTCTCTGTGAAACTCATTCCAAATCATTTGATGTCCTTTGGTGACAGCTGCTGTTATGTCTCCAGTGTTAATCACTCATTTTCCTCACACCACACCCTGCTGTGTTTCGATGTTTCCAGGATGTTCACCATGGTAATGGCACCCAGCAGGCCTTCTACTCAGACCCCAGTATCCTCTACCTGTCACTGCATCGCTACGATGATGGCAACTTCTTCCCTGGCAGTGGAGCACCTGACGAGGTGGGAAGGAACACCAGTCTGTCTCTCTGCCTGCCCACCCACCTGTTGCACAAAGTAACCGTGTGTGTGTGTGTGTGTGTGTGTGTGTGTGTGTGTTTTTAGGTGGGCAGTGGAGCAGGTGAAGGCTTCAATGTGAACATGGCCTTTACTGGAGGACTGGAACCTCCCATGGGTGACGCAGACTACCTGGCTGCATTTAGGTAAGACACAATATCATCTGCAACTTTAGAGAGAGTTTGTGACTGAGTTGTCTTAGTATAGATTTAGTTATTTTGCAATCCTAAATATCTGCCCCGAAAGTGACTTGGAGGGAAGGCTCAGCAGTACATACTTTGACAAATGATCTATTGGGGGCTGTTGCGTAGGTAGGGAGCTGCAAGGCCTGATTTCTATTAGGTCCACTCTAGACTGGCACTGCTCCATCGGGACTTTGTAACGAAACAAATGAGCAGAGTTTTATCACCATCAAATAGCAGTATAATAGCTGTTCCCCTTCACCCACTCTCTCTCTGCCCCCTGCCTCAATAATGATCCAATTTGTTCTTGTTCCACCAAACAAACACACATACAGTGGGGGAAATAAGTATTTGACCCCTTGCTGATTTTGCAGGTTTGCCCATTTACAAAGAATGCAAAAATCTACAATTTTAATCATATGTACATTCTAACAGTGAAAGACAGAATCCCAAAGAAAATTCCAGAAAATCACATCATATGAATTTATTAAAATTGATAACCATCTGATGAGGAAAAACAAGTATTTGACCCCCTGGACAAACAGCATGTTAATATTTTGTAGAAAAGCCATTATTGGCCAGCACAGATGTCAAACGGTTTTTATAGTTGGTGACAAGGTTTGTGCACATTTCGGCAGGGATGTTGGCCCACTCCTCCCTGCAGACAGCCTCCAAATCATTCAGGTTCCGAGGTTGTCGCCTGGCAACTCGAATTTTAAGCTCCCTCCAAAGATTTTTAATCAGATTCAGGTCTGGAGACTGGCTAGGCCACTCCAGAACCTTGATGTGCTTCTTCTTCAGCCACTCTTTTGTTGCTTTGGCGGTGTGCTTAGGGTCGTTGTCGTGCTGAAACACCCATCCTCGACCCATCTTCAGCTCTCTCACTGAGGGAAGGAGATGTCGGTCCAGAATTCCACGATACATGGCCCCGTCCATCCTCCCCTCAATACGATGGAGTTGTCCCGTCCCCTTGGCTGAAAAGCACCCCCAAAGCATGATGTTGCCACCACCATGCTTGACGGTGGGGATGGTGTTCTTTGGGTTGTACTCTGTGTTCTTTCCCCTCCAAACACGACGAGTTGAGCTGAGGCCAAAAGTTCTATTTTGGTCTCATCTGACCACATCACCTTCTTCCAGGCCTCTTCTGAGTCGTCCAGGTGGTGAATGGCGAACTTCATGCGGGCCTGTACATGTTTCTTCTTGAGCAGGGGGACCTTGCGTGCACTGCAGGATTTCAATCCATGACGGCGTAGTGTGTTACCAACCGTTTCTTTTGTAACTGTGGTCCCAGCTGCCTTCAGTTGATTCATCAGTTCCCCCTTGTGGTTTTGGGATGATTCCTCACCGTTTGCATGATCAGGGACACCCCACGAGGCAAGATCTTGTGTGGAGGCCCAGACCGAGGGAGGTTGGCGGTGGTGTGGTGCTTCTTCCATTTCCTGATAACTGCACCGACAGTTGATCTTTTCTCTCCAAGTTGCTTTCCGATTCTCTTGTAGCCCATCCCAGCCTTGTGCAGATCAACAATCTTGTCCCTGATGTCCGTAGAAAGCTCTTTGGTCTTGCCCATGGTGGTGATGTTGGATGCTGGTTGTTTGGGTGTTGACAGGTGTCTTTTATACAGGTAACGAGGTGAGGCAGGTGTATTTGATGTAGATAATTGGTTCGGATTGGGTCTGTGTCTTAAAGAAAGACTAAGTGGCTTGTAGGAGCCAGAATACTTGCTGTTTGTCCAGGGGGTCAAATACTTGTTTTTCCTCATCAGATGGTTATCAATTTTAATAAATTCATATGATGTGATTTTCTGGAATTTTCTTTGGGATTCTGTCTTTCACTGTTAGAATGTACATATGATTACAATTGTAGATTTTTGCATTCTTTGTAAGTGGGCAAACCTGCAAAATCAGCAAGGGGTCAAATACTTATTTCCCCCACTGTACACACAAACACACAGTCACACATAAATAACACACACGCTTGAAAGGCCTACAAGCATACAGACATGGAGTTACCACTAACGTCTCACGTCCCATGCACACCTCTGGTTCAAACAGCTGGTAAGGGGCAGGTCTGGATTGGTTCCAGCCCTCTTTGAAGATGAACCCGTGTATGCGACCGTGTGTCCATCTGGCCCGAGCCAAGCACACTAAACGGACAGGCCAGTCTTCTCGCAGCTTTCCGCACGCAAGCACCCGGAAGCACACGGACCCCGTTAATGCAGCCCAGACCCCTCTGTGCTCTCACTCCCCCTCTCTTCACTTTTTATTGTTTCTTCCCCCTTCATCCTCCTCTCTCTACCCATGTGTGCAGACAAACCAATGACAACCACATAATAT
Organism: Perca flavescens; assembly: GCF_004354835.1. Classification (NCBI taxonomy): domain Eukaryota; kingdom Metazoa; phylum Chordata; class Actinopteri; order Perciformes; family Percidae; genus Perca; species Perca flavescens. Next base: position 29,570,208 of record NC_041341.1, on the reverse strand, counting down.
ACATATATCATACTACAGACATTATGTATAGTCACTGGAGCCAGCAGCCAGTGCAGTATGCCTCACACACAAGTTGGTATATTATTTCTCTCCATCTGTATTGATACACAAAGCAGAGTATTATTCACACAAATGAAATACCATTGAACAGTAACACATAAAAAATAGCAACTGTGCACAGCATCTAATGAACAAGTTTACAGAACCTTCCATAATTAACAACCTCGGTTGAAGGGAGTGCAGCTCTTCAGAGTTATCCAAATGACTAGAAGAATTGCGGATACACTTCAGTATAGAAATGATTTAAAAACAACACATGGCCTACAGTACGCTGTACTATTACTTATAGCATGAAATGGCTAAAATCAATGACTTGTCTAGCTGTGATGGGCTGGAATTCTATGATTCCATGGTATTGTATGGCTAAAAGATTGAAAAATATGTATATGTAAATATGTATAGAAATTAACTGAAAATTAAGATGTCTTTTTTAATTTGAAATATTATTCAGTTGTCTACTACAACACTACAATAAATTGGTAAAAACATTGTCTTTTTTTTCCCACAGTACTTCGGTGTTGCAGATTTGCCTCATAAATTACAGTTTACACTTAACCGTTTATCATTAACTGGTATAAACTTGTTATTAATAAAACATTGATACTTAATATTTTTAAAGGAGTACTTCAGTCATTTAGTATTGCACTTCCATAAAGTTGGTTTACTCTCCAGAGACAGAATAAAAAAGCCCGGTCAAAATTGATGCAGCAGAGGCTGAGATATCCAGACTTTTAGTCCCCATGTGGATCACGCTACCAAAAACCTAGGATCCTGCAATAATTATTGTAATGCAACTCAATAGCATCTTTCATTAGACACTTACTGCCTCCTAAATGTCCTCTTCTTTCAAACACCACACCTCCCAGTTTATAATGCACTAAATGCAGGCTTTTGGTTAAAAGGTTTAGGTCTTAAGCCCAAGATGAGATAACGCTGATGACATCGTCAGGGTTATTTTTTTTTCAAACTTTGGAGAATCAGAGCCACGGAAAACATTACACAACTGTTTTCACAGGCTGTGTAGTACTCATTGTGAGGACTACACTGAATGTCATATACAAAATAGGTGGAGTGACCCTTAAACTCTTATAAGGGCATTGTTGGAGATGCTCCATCTGTATTTGAGCCGATCAATGCATCTTTAAGTAAGTCAGTACCGCACTGTGCTTTAGTTAAACCATGCCACTCTCTTAACACTAAACTACTTTGTTACACAGTAGTTTTGATATCGGTGTTTGTTCGGGGGTGCATCCACCCACATGAGTAAACATGCATGTGGAGAGAGGCTTGTACTGTGTTTGTGTGTTCTGTTTATGTAATTGTAGGTTATTAAATCAGAATTATGAAGGAGGTCCAAAGATATAAGTAAAAGAGAGTTTGGGTGTGTATCACCTCAGACCCTGGCGCCATTAATCCCCTGAGGCTGTAGCGGTATTGGACAATTCATAGGCCCCACAGGACAGCAGCAAAACTGTCTCACACAAAAGTCAGCTCATAGATCTAACACACACACACAGACAGACACACACACACAACATTACACTGTTACAGATACTGCATGTGTTTATACAAATGCACATGCTGCCCACAAGCTCATAGAAATGCAGAAGGCCCTGGCTTAAACGTACATTAAGGTGCATGAATATGCACAAAAACACAGAGAAAACAGATGCACAAATGCTCACACATGCAGCTTTTACATCAATGTGCTTACACGTTTACAACCACATGCAGACGGACACACATGCATGGACACCTGATAGACACAGAGCCTCTCTTTCTCTCTCTCTTTCAATCTCATTGTTTATCTGTGTGTTGTGGTCCTCTCCTTCCTCCCTCTTTGTCTTCGGGAGGGGATGCGTGCCTTGCAGCCGGCACCTTCCCATTCCTCCGCTGGCCTGTGCCACGTTGCATTTGCAGGGGATCAAGTCTGAGCCTCCAGAAAGCACAGAGAAAAAAGATAAGAAAATTGGCCCTAATGAAAACCAGAAGCACCGTCTTTCTCTCTCTCTCTCTCTCTCTCTCTCTCCCTCTCCTCATCCTCCTCTCACTCCCTCTTCTGCCATGAACTTGGAAAGAAGAGAGAGGAGGAGAATTAAACTTAATTCAAACCAGCTCTCCGCAGCGCCAGATGACACGGCTTTGAAGTGTAAGTGTGCGTGTGTGAGTTTTTCGCTCTCTTATTCTCTCTCTCCTCTCTCGCGCTCTCTCTCTTTTTTTTTTTTTTTATGAACGGAGGGGGAAAGCCTTGAAGCTCTGCAGTTTAACCTTTTGTTGACTGGTTTGGTGAGCACTGCTCCCTCTAAGGGACATAGTCTACATTCCTCACCTGGCCCTTTACTGAGTGGGTGAGGTTGAATCTCTCCAATGTTAACAACTCATGGTTTGGATGCTTTCTGTCCCTATAATGCTTTACAGTCATTGAAACTAAAGGAATTAGCTGGTAATGATAATTATCTTTGGTAAATACTGGCAGTTTGACTAAAAAACTTGCTCTCTCACCTTTGCATAACAGAAACTCAACCTCAGATGAGTTTACACTATTTTTATAACATACAGTACCAGTCAAAGGTTTGGACAGACTTGTGTGGAACTTCTGACTAGTACTGTATTTTTGGCAGAAACAGAATTAGATAACTAGTTTATTCCAATGTCTATGAACAGTTGAAACCTAAGGATTTGATAAATAAAAACATGTTTAGAAATACTAAATGTCTTATCTCCAGCTTGTGGTCCACCACCAAGGCCACATTTCAGCCCTTTGCCCTCCATGTTAGAAACCTGGGATACATTGGATTAGAAGGCATAATCACGATGTGGAAAAGGATAAATTAAGGACTACCGTAATTGCACAAAGATTAGGAGTCTCTAGAGAGGAGAGGAAGTTTTCCTTGGCTCAAAAAATTACCACTACGTCAAGACCTACTGCTGTATTAACCTGTGTGAGCACATTTGTGTGCACTTGAAAACATATTGGATGACAGTTGCCAAAACCTGAATGCACTCATGAGGATCAGAAGAGTAGTAATAAGTCGGAGCAGAGCAAATGGAAAAAGCCCCATTGTGAGGTTTAGCTTGGTGAAGTTAGTAGTCTATAAAATACAGTCGATGTCAACAGTGTTTGATGTGCAAAGGGAGATATGTTGTGTGTGTGCACAGAGGCAGTGATGGTGGCAGTAAGAATGACATGTCATGTGTCTGTGTTTGTCACAGATTCTAGTTAGATTCTTATCTTGATTGTTGTCATCATAATCAGTGTATAATTTGGAAGTACTTTGGCAAGGGTTTTTAAAGTCTGAGAAAATAACCCTGGTGATGTCAGGCTTGACCCCTGCTGCATTGATTTTGACCACTCTTTTTTTTTTTTTTTTTTAATCTGTCTCACGGGTCCCCCAATTTTGTGAATGGCAGAACTCAATTGCTGGAGTTTATTGGCCAAACAACATTCTCTCACACTCTCTCACGCGTGCAAACACAGACCCAACAATCCTCAGCTGATACTTTGACACATGCACCGGTTGCTAGGTAAACCAAACAATTCGTAAACAAAAGGTTACAATACATGCTTACCCAACTAATTCCACTCACAGTGAGATCTATCTGTGAGAGAGCCAGCAGTGGTTTACATATACGTCTTCACTCAGGATGCCCCGTAGCTTACAGCTCAGTCGTAAACTCTTCCCTCCCATAATTAACAGAGAGGCTTTTTCATCTCCACATACAACGCCTCTGATTCACACACAGTTAGTCTTTGCTAAAACCGCTGGTTTCCCTTTATGCCAGTCTGCTAATTGATTACTGTGGGTTTTTATTTCCTTAAATAAGGAAATTATTCAAGGGGGTTGGGGATGGAACTGATGACACCAGCACTTTTCATCATCGTGACCAGAACTCTTTCTGGTTTCCCCCTGCGCTGCTGTGTGTCAGCCCACGTGCGCGCCTGTGGCCAGCTCTCTTTAGTGTGGGGTCTTTTACGGCCCAAATGTTATTGAGCCAAGGCTGTGTGTGTATGTGAGTTCTTGAGTTGGCTGAGACAGAGGTTGAAAACCTGTGACACATGCGATAAAATCTTAAACTGGAGCTGAAAAATATTAACTTGCCTAAGTTCATTTCACATAATTGTCTAGTTTGTGTTGTTGACTTTGGTCTGATTAAAAGCTGATGAACTGTTGGTACAACAGAACTGGTACAACAAATCATGTTACCTTTTTTTTTTATTTTAAATGTGCACTTGCCATAATGCTGACATAATTTTCATCCACTTTTCATTCATGTCCTTACTCACTCAGTCTTGGTTTATGTTTTCTTTCTAGACTCCTCCCCCAGTGGTTTAAGGCCTGGCCCTCTTTCATTTTCTTGCTCTCTGTATCTTTCTTTTTTTTTTTTCTCCTTCCTATTCCTATACCTTCTTTACGTGCCGTTTTCCTCTGAAAACACACGCTAACATACAGTAACGCATGCACTCTGTGTATTCTTTCTGTCTGGTACTACCAAAAAGCTTCTAATACTACCTACCCCCTCTCCCTCACACAGCTGTGTGTACGTATGGGTGTTGTGTTGTGGTGGCGGGGTGTGGTGTACGCAGTTGAGGGTTATAATTTAGTGGTGAACAAGAGCTGGAAAAACCGGTGGCCTCCAAAGTTCAGGGCACGCTGCTCACCCACAGCCTGCAAACCAGCACCGTGTTCCTGAGAGTACAGAGGACCTACGGCGGAACCCTGTGGTACTCCGTCACTCGCAGACCTCACAAAAACACTACTCGCCCAAATATCCTAGACCCCCAGAACATTCTTGTGTAGACTCTAAACAAATCTGAAAGAACCACATATAACTATTTATGAACTTAGTGAGACATCCTTAATCATACTAAACCAGATTACTATGACACGTCATACTTTCATACAAAGTCGAATAAACCTCGCGGGAAGCCCTAGTTCAGTGATCAGACATTTATAATAATTCATAATTTACAGATACCCTTAGCAGATACAGAAAAAACTTTCTTAGTTATTTCATTAACTGTTTAATTGTTTTTTCTTTAAGCAATGTTTAAATTACCTGGATTATAAATGGATTAATTTTTTTAATTAACAAATGAAGCTGATAAATTCAAACTAGTCTAATCTTATGTGTTCTCTAATCTTATCTTTCTGTGCAAAACACACATACTGTTTGGTGTTTTTTTTTTCTAACAGGGTCACTATATAAACCGGACTGGATTTTCCAGCCACAACCTGCAGTGAATCATTACACAGTACCCCACTGATGATTGGATTTATGGGCATTACACATTACACACAAGCACTCCCTCCCTACCAGCTGTGTGTAAGAGGAAGGTTGAACACAAACAGCCCTTGTTGACCACACCCATCCAGTGTTAGAATTATCCTGCATACTTAACACACATACACACACATGCAATTACATGTGTCCTTCTGTTTTTCCTTTTTATATAAGGATGTTGTAGTGTATCACTGCCTCTAAAATTCCTAAACTTTCCACTTCAGAAAGTGTATTCTGTAATTTTCTCTGCCACACACATACAGTACATACAAACTCATTAGGTGGATGTTTGCTTTGATAACCATGAAAGGGAAAGAAAAGTCATAAAATAATTTAAAAATACAGCAACTGATATACAGCTATAATGACATGTAGCATATCCGGCTAGTTACACCAAATACCACAATCATCATCAGAAGGACAGTAAGCATACTAAAGGCATATCTCCATGTACATATTTTAATAGTAGAGCCACTATCTATTTAGCTTGCCTGCAGCAAGTCAGTCATTCTTCTTATTTCACAATTTTCTGATTATTTGGCCAAAAAGAAGAAATGGTGTTAAATATTTTATGGTAAGGTGTAGCCTTATCAGAATAGGGGGCTATGGTTGAAAGTTTACATATACAGTTGCCCTCAGTGCTCAACTTATTTTATCTCTTGATTTTCTCTATATGTTTAGCTTTGAACTTCACATCCTTTGACACTGTTGCATGTAATGGAAATATGGTAGAAATACAATTGTATAACTGTTTATATTCACACAATTGGTATCTTGAAATCATGAAAACTTGGCTCATCAGGCACTGTGATTTTGATTGTACATTTGAGCGAGTTGAGTATTGGCTTCTTATCTCGGAATATATTATATTTCATTTATGTTGGAGCAGTTTATGTTTGGTTGTAGCCCAGTTATCCTGTCATTCAACCAGATGTCAGTCTTGCAGCTGCAAACGTATCTGTTAATAAAATGCAGCATGACTTTTTGATAGGCCTTCTTCAAAAAGAGCAAGTTGGGAAGGAGACTGCCCCTCAAGCCAGCAGGATAAGATTTAACCCCACTTATCACCAAGCTTTCAATGCCGTTAGTGTTTTTGAGACAGTAAATCTCTGCTGTCTGGCCTTCCTGCAGGAGGGCAGCCAACGAAAACCCAAATGCATGCATGCACTTGTTTTCAAACAAAGTGTTCTATATACAGTAAAGCCACAATTCCTGGTTAGAGATACAAGGCTTATACAACATCCCTTATACAGTCTCCACCATAAATACATTATTTTGTTGTGACGTTGTTTTTTTCCTAGGACGGTGGTTATGCCTATTGCCAACGAGTTTGCCCCAGACGTGGTTCTGGTATCTTCAGGCTTTGATGTGGTCGACGGACATGCTCCACCCCTGGGAGGATACAAACTGACAGCCAAATGTAAGTGCTGACCACAGTTACCCAGTTATTCATTCTCTGTTTTCTAAGCCATAGATAAACTTTCTCTAGGAACTTTTAATGATGCATTCACATTTTAACGCATGCCCTCCACAGTCTCACTCATGTCGTTCATATTCCCTGCCCTTACAATGCAACACAATATAGCAGGAAAGACTGACAGACGCACACACAGGTAAACACACGCCTTCGTGTTTATTTTGTGCCTCTGACTTGCGTATTCAGGTCAAGACCTTGGCATGCCAGCAAAGAGCTTTTCTAAAACCATCCTGCAGATCTCAAATAAGAGCAGGGGTCTTGGTTGTTAAGGGGGTGACATGGGTGGTTAGAGAGGATTGCAAGAAGAGGGGATATGGGTAGAATTTAGGGGAGAAGAAAGTTTGGCTGAATGCATTATGTTAAAACTCCCCTCCTCCTGAGCGAGAGAAAAAGATCAAAGACTGTGTCCGAGCCTAAACGCAAAGCCGCATTTATTAAAATTAAACCTGGCTCATATTATGGCTTGTTTTTTGGCCCCTAGTAAATCCACAGTGCACTCTCTTCCTCTCTCTGATACAGTCACCCCTTTTCTCATCCATGCTCAAAACCCCCTTTTTGTCTCTTATTTTCTTTGCTCAATATCCAAAAAGGAAGTTAGAGCTTGAACAGCAGTGCTCCCCAGTCTCATTCTTTTTCTCCTGCTCTCTCTCTTACCCTCTCTTTCTCTGCCCTCTCTTTGCTGTCATTTCCTGTGTGTCCAGGCTTTGGCTACCTGACCAGGCAGCTGATGGGTCTGGCAGGCGGTCGGTTGGTGCTTGCCCTGGAGGGGGGTCATGACCTCACAGCTATATGTGATGCCTCGGAAGCCTGCGTCTCTGCTCTGCTTGGCAATGAGGTAAGATGAGAGCCAAGAGGAGGAGGGATACATTACTATCAAAATAACCTTGAGCAAGGCACTAAGACTCAACTAATACATTTTGGAATTGTGGACTAAATCTATGGCTGGTGTGATATTAAATAGGGACTGAGGTTTACCATAGGAGCTACAACACACACCCCATATAGAAAGTGTGAACTGGTTAGTCCCTGCTGCATAAATTGCCATCACTGTAATGTTGGATTTTTCCCTGAGACTGTATATTCTATTTATTGTAGGTTTATATTCATGCCAGCAATATGGTATACATAACAGCAATGCTAATTTAGAAGTATGTTCTAATAAATGCCTTAATGAGCTTTATTAACTGCCACATTAGTTTAGTTTTTACTTTTAATTGCGTTGAAATGAACAAGCCGATGAAGAGCATCTGGATTATTTGTGTTATCAGCATGACATTTTCAGATTGCAGTTGGACTCGAGTTGCTTCAAATTTTTTATTGCTGGCTACATTTCTGGAAGCAAGTAAAATGCCTGAGTTTTGGAAGTCAACATGCTACAAATAAGTGAGCTTGAAATTCTAATAACTCATTTTTCAGATTCCTTCTTAAACTAGAAAACTCCACCTCTGGACTTGGATATTTACTTCTCAGGCACAAGTGTTTGTGAACAAACACTTGGGCAAGGATGGCAACAAGACTGACTTTAATGCCAAACACAATAAAGGTGCAGGATATTAATTTGATGGCCCTGTTACATCGTTATATTAAGTAAAAGATACAGGACGAGCTTGCTTGAAGTGGAAATCTCTGAATACAGTACTCTTTTATCTGGGCCAAAACCATCTTCTCTCCATGTTCTCCTACACTCTGTCTACCACTCAGAGAGGAAGTCAACCCTACACACACACACACACACACACACACACACATATGCTACACATAGACAGACACACGCACAAACACGTCAGAGGGAGAGGGTTTCCAGGCAGAAGGTTAATTATGGGAGTGTGTAGGTTGGGCCGTGGAACTGAACAAACATTGGCGCTCTGTGATTCATGGCGCACAACAGAATAGCAACTCTTCAAAGCCGCCCACTCTTTTCTTCCAGCTAATGGAGAGGCTGGAGTGCTTTTTTGGACAGGCTGCTCAGTCTCCTTTTCTCCCCCCAGATAATGTGTCCAAGATCTCTCAGTGCTTTCATTTTTTAAGGACTACTGAATTGTGGTACAGAATGGAGATGATAGAGCTTTAGGGGAAAGAGGAGAGGGTGTGACTGTTGGTTTGTTTGTGTAGAAGAATCTGTGCATACAAGCACACTTGTGTCTCTGAAGTCCATGAGTACTCTGTTGCTGTTTTATTCACAATCTATTTCATTAGTAATGAACAGGACAAAAAAATACATTTGCTTTAAGGACCAGAGAGAAATTTGCATACAACCAGAGAGAAGTGAGATGGCTTTTGAGCTTGAACCTTGCAGTTATTTTTATTGCCTTGAATATTGTGTTGTGTTGTTATACAGTGGCTTGAGTGATTGGATCTCTCTGCATCTTCAGTGTGTTTTGTATGCATTCACAACTGTATGTATGGGTTTTTTAGTGTCTCAGAAAAGTGGTCAGTCAGTGGGGTGTTTCAATTCAACTCAGTTCACTTTTCAAGTCAATTCAATGTGAATGGTGGATGCAAAATGTTTGAGCAGTGCACACACCTTAAAGCCTTTTTTCAAATATACTCCTTACATAATGATGAAGTACATTGCTATTCTACTTGGCAATAATATGCCCTTATTCATTAAGTGGAGTTCATTAACATCAACGAGCCAAGTAATCACCACACGTAACGAGTGGATATCCAGACAGACACTCGTGCAATAACTTTATTTACTTTGAAAAACCGACCACCAGTATTGTTGCAGGCCGAGCCACAAGCACACCCTGAGTGTTGGTTCCATTGGAATGGCTAGTGTACCTGCTAAAGCCATTATCATCTGCCCAGTGAGACATTCAGAACAGTTATAATGCATTATACTAATGCATTTGGATCTACACTTCTCATTAGGTATATACAGTACCTTTCTGGGCATAGAGTGAGGCTGATTGTTTGACTGCATATATGGTCATCATAATATAGTGTAATCAGGGCTCCAGACTAACTTTTTTCACTAGGAGCACAGTGGGCCCCTAATGAAAATTTTAGGGGCGCAACCAGAAAATGTAGGGGCACACACCGTAAATCAAAATGCTAACCAAATATTCACATTTCTACTAATTTCCACTGTATTACTAATAAATACTTTGATAATAGATGAAGAAATTAAATTAAATTAAATTAAAATGTGCCGTTTCAAATTCAGTGTCACTTTTGAAGATGCAACACAGAATGCACCATTGCTGTCATGACAGTAAACAAAATATTAAAAAAATATACCAACTCTGGTCTACAACTACAATGAATTCACCTTAAATTTAAACATGTATTGTTTAGGCTACTACCCTTAGGGTTGGGTACCTTTCGCATCTGAACCTGGTACAGATACCTGAAATTATGGTAAATGTTTTCGGTACTTTCCCTCTGTAATTACCAAACAATTATTTCAGTTGTAAAAATAATTCCAAACCTATTTATCCTATGTACTTAGAACATTATGTTATTTTATTAGAATATCTTACACTCTAAAGAAATTAAACAAAAATAAAAATAAAACCCCTCCCTCTCTCCTCCCAAACCCATCCCTACAACCTAATTAAATTGAATAATTATTCATTTCTTACTCACTGTAACTTGTTTAGCCTGTTGTAATTTCATCATGACCGTTTTCAATTGCTCTTTAATGTTTCATGTAAAGCACTTTGAGTTGCCTTGTTGCTGATAGGTGCTGTAAAAATAAAGTTACCTTGCCTTACAACCTCAGTCTGTCAGTCAGTCACCAGGGCACAGTTGCACACTGTTGAGCCTGCTGCTTGTCTCAGAGGAAGTGTAACGTCAACAGCACCGTGACTGTTTTTAATATCATATAGCAGCAAACGCTGTCTGTGTGAAGTTTTTAAAAACTGTAACCATACTTGAAACCACTTTATCGGCATCACTCACTGTGACTTAAAAAAAAACAGCCAACGTAGTTTGCGCCGAAAGCACCTGCGTGTGTGTGCGAGTGTGTGTATTTGTGTCGGAGCACCGCTCTCTGTCAATTTTCAGAGAGGACAGATAAGCTTGCGCGCTCAGGTACCTACATTTCGACATTTGTGTAAAAAACGGGGGCAAATTTGCTCCTCGCACATGTGCGACTGGATGTAAAATTCAGTCGCACACTCTCAAATTTTGGTTGCAAAATGCGACCATTTGGTCGCAGTCTGGAGCCCTGGTACTAAGGAATTGGTGTGGAAACATAAAATACATTCAGTGGCAAAATGTCCTTGGACAGTTAAAGATTGTTGCCATTGTCATTGTTTGTTTTTATATGGACTAACATCAGTGCTCGTAAAGATCATGCTACACAAATTCAGAAGTAAGCAGTCACACTTAAGTTGTATAGATAGAATAAAACAATAGTTGTTTTCAGTTGAATTTATCCAATTGGCAAAAATTATTTCATTTTAGTCTTCATTTTAAAACTAACCAAGTCTGTATGACTAAAGGTTATCGATTGGATATCTAAATGTTTAGCTCTGTATCTGCCTTGTTGAAGGTGGTATCTGTGCATTCCTCGGGCCTCTTGTTCCAGCCCTGCACACAGCTCGAGCTATAAATGAGTTCTTGGAATTGTAAAAAAAAAAATAAAAAAAAACACATGGCATTGTTCCATGTGGATCTTGGAGTTAGAGCAAAACAAACAACAATAACACTGGATCATATTAATAAAACTCAGTCACTGCGACTAAACAGCCCACCGTGTTGTGGAACATGAAGACACTGACCACCGCAGACAAATGAGTTAAGGTGGAGCATGCGACAATGTTATTAACCCTTTCTTCCCATATTTCTTCCTAAGAGGAAAAGCAGCGCTGCTACGTGCAAAAACTGTCAAAGAGAATTTACAGCTCTGCTGGAGTATGGTTTTGCATAAGACAGGAAACTAGAGGCTTAATCTAATAACTATTCTGTGTTTACCTGCACTGTGCCCACCAATGACTCAAAGTTACACAGAGTAACACTGCCATTACAGCTGGTAAGGATTCAGGAATCCAAGGACACTTCAGCAGGGCGGATGCTTTTAGCTGTCACGTAGGTTTTTACTCGGGACTTTCAGTTTGAAGGACGCTCTCGTTACTCACAGCACCGCCCTGCTGCAAAAATAATGAATTGGATCAGGGGGTTTGCTTCTTGGGTTTCAGCAGCCTGCAGAGCACCGGCCTCAGCAGGGGTTTGGAGGAGGTCACTGGATGGGTGCCATAGGGAGCTGAAAATTCGAAAAATAGGCAGGAGGCAGGGAGCGTAAATTGCCTCAGCCCTGCAGGACACCACTCTCACCCGAGCACCCGGGGCCCCCTCGCTGGTACACATCTGAAAGTAGTTACCCTCACACCTCTTCCAGCAGGGTCAGCCTGGGCCCAGGGATCATATAATAAAGGGAAATGGACATAATTTCCCTTCCCATCATTTGAAGTAGGAAGGGATGAAACTATTGTTACAAAGCAGCTGCACAGAGAACGGTACCTATGCAGGTCTTTAAAGTCTGGAAAAGGTACGGAATTCATTTTTATCATATGGAGGTTTTTTAAAAACTTTGAGAATTGTCATTATCATTGATTCCTGATATGCATCATTTTAGAGGAAAAACATTATTTTTGTTCAGAAGTACAATTTTTAGTATACAACATGCATATTGAACATGAACCATAGTCTGTAGTAACATTCTGGAAAACCATCTACCTATTTTAATTAAACCCGTACAGTATACAAGTCACAACTATGAGGTTTCAGCTTTTACTCTGGGAAACCTTGAATAGAAACATTGAAAGGTATCATGAATCAGTATCAGAGTTGTCCAGCCGGCCTCTTTAGCAGAAGATGGCTTTGATAAAGTGATGAACAACACAAATGTAGAATGTTGTTGACTTAAAGTACAGACATAGAGTTCTCATGACTTGCACCCCTTGGCTTTTTGGCAGCAAAGTGATGTCAGCTGTTTGAACAAAGGCAGATCATTCAGTTGTCTGGAGCTTTGATAACTGATAGCAAAGAAAAAAAGAGATGCTAAAATGTCCCTGATCAGATCAAAATAGCAGGAAGCAAGTGTTTTTATCATAATCTCAGCAAAGGTCTCTGTAATGGACTTGGAATGTAGCTGGAAAAAGTCAGTGAGGGATTGAGCTGGAGGGAGATAAAAGGCCTGGCGTTTTTTCTATTTTCTTTTTTTTTCGTGTTTTATTTGCTGACAAAGTTCGGCAATGGCCTCAAATGGCAAAAGGAATCAGAAAAAGAAACCGAGGACTTGATTAAATGTAAGGCCTAAGCGGGTGGTGTAGCCTCACCAACCTGTGTGTGTGTGTGTGTGTGTGTGTGTGTGTGTGTGTGTGTGTGTGTGTGTGTGTGTGTGTGTGTGTGTGTGTGTGTGTGTGTGTGTGTGTGTGTGTGTGTGTGTGTGTGTGTGTGTGTGTGTGTGTGTGTTTTGGCTGACTGTGAATGGAGCAAATGAGTAGGCTCCGGCATGGGACCACAGCTGGATTAGCTGGTCAGCTGTGCTTTTTTTTATAATGCGCCAAACTGCCTGGGTTTGTATTGTCTGGAAGTGTCCAGAACCCAAGACGCGTCACAATAACGGCAGCATATACTGTAGCTTAAACCATATATATTTGTTGAATGATGCTGTATATGCCAATAAGTCTCGCTGTTTGTTCTATTAGTTTGGACTGACAGATGATTTGCTATATTATACAAGTTCAAGTTTAAAATTGAATTTAGAATTGACAAAATGCATAAGACTGTATCTGTAAGAGGCAGGTTTTGGCAGCCTTCCCACTGGTGCCAAAACATCCTACAGGTATTCATTATACCCTCTTCACCTCCTGTGGAGCTTGTACTTCCAGTGTTTTACTGCTTGCTAGTGTGAGAAATATGTCTGTGCTTTTATTGGCAGGTTAGGACAAGCTTTGCCTTAATGAGCATTAGGTTTCCTTTGAAAGCAGCTCAAATTAGCTGGGGAAGAGAGAGAGAGTGATGGAACTTGCTGAATGGACTTTACAGGCTATTTTATTCACCCCCACCGCTGTAGTGCGTAATCGTGAAGTCGTTTTTAGTTAAATAGCTCATGAATGATGCATTGGCAACTACACTAGTCAACTCTGAACTCGGGACTAATTGATGATTGCTCGCAAACAGATGTTGGCCCACTTCGAACCACGGTTGTTAGCAATTATTTGATAAACAACAGGCTAATATGCTAATTGTTACCAGCTGTCAATGAGGTTACTCTGTGTGTTTACACTTCAGTTACAGTAAGACGCTCGACTTCACCTGTCCCCCCCTAGGGCCTGGCTATTCACCGCCACCCCCAACTACAAGGCAAACCTACACCCCTTTCCCGAAAGGTCACCTGCTTTTCACAATGCACATCATTACCTTGTTCAGTTAGCATAACATAATCAACCGGTTTTAGTGACTGCCAACATATGCACATGGACACAACAGTAAACAATGGGTGCCTTGTGCACTTTTCTTTCGCTGAACAAGTGGATTTCCTCCTCTTCCCACTGTTTTGGTTTCTGCCTCCCTCAGGAATGTTTTTACCAGGGCACATTCCTCACTCTCGGCTCAAGACTTTCCATATTTGCCAAGAGCTGGTGAATGTGTCACACACAGAGAAATAGACTTCCTCAGTAATCAGTCAACACGGTGGCAGCCAACCATCCTTAAAGGGCATTTCTCTCTCCATCTCTCTCAGATACTACAGCACATCTGATGGTATGAAGATGCAAACGTCCTGGCACAGCCAGGACCACAAACTCAAATAAACAGAAATGTCGCTATGGATGACGTGGCAGACAAATGCATGCTGGTATATAGTGAGTGTGTGTGTGTGCGCATATGTGTGCATATGTGTGTTTGTCATACCTGCCAGGTGGGGGCCCCTGGGGTACCCTGACAAGAGCCATTAAAGTTTATAAGCGTGAGGCCCAGCTGTCAGTCAAGCAGACACGCTGCCCCCGTCCAACCCCGTTCTGAAGGAAACCCCACCAAACCCCAGAGAACCCCTGACCCTGCTCTGACAGGGAGCTGGGTTAGTATGGGCTGGGACTGGCTAGGGTTATGGTGAAAAGTAAACGCCTGTTGCCTGAAGGTTTGAGAAGTTTTGACTAAAAGATTGATGGTTTGAGTCCCTAGAGTGGCTGGGAAATTTTAGGACGGGAGTGATGAATAAGTACTGCTGTCTCCTCCTTCAATCAAAGTAACGTGGGCGGGCTGAACCTCTTAAGTTTTCTAGAAGATGATCTCCATAGCTGACATCTCTGGGCAGCTCCCAGGTGAGTGGAGCTCTTTGCTTAGGTAACTGGACCAAAAATATGTTTAAAAAAACTAGGGCCACTCCTTGACTATCGCGACGTAAAAAGTAGAACTACCATTCACTTGAGAAAGTAATCCATCTGGAGTGTACACTTGCAGGTATTTACTTGGTCAACATTTTCTGGAAGCTGTTGCTGGACCTTGCCTTTTGTTTTTTTGCCATGAGCCTCTGTAATATTGTCAGTCCAAACGCAGCAGAACACTCAAAAGTCCCTCTGGTTATTATCAGAGTTGAAATGGACAGTTTCCATGTGTGCTTCCAGTGGTTTATAGGAAAAGTGGATCATACAATACAAAGAAAGTGCTTTGTCATTTGATATAAACGGAATGCTTAATCCAATAGCAACAGACTAATGGCTACCAGACCAGTGTCTTTAGATCTAAACATCATACTATCTGAAGTCTTGTTGTAAATCCCACATGTTATAGCAAGAATGCTTATTGTGTGTGCCAACCTGCCACTTTTATGTTAATAGAACAGTTAGTCTATATCCACGACGTTCCACTTCCGGGATTATTCAGGTTCCGCCAGAAATTCCTCCGGAAGCGGAAGGTATCGGACATCCTTCCAAAATGCAAGGCATTCACTGGAAATTCCGCCGGATGCCTTGCATTTCAGCCGGATGTCCGGTACCTTCCGCTTTCTTTGTGTTGTAATTTTAAACTCCGGTGGATTTATGAGGACTATGATTAAGCTAGCTAGACTATCTGTCCAATCTTTCTCAAAGTCAATCTCAAAGTTTTCTGTTGCACGACTAAAACAACCATTGAACATACACATGTTAAAGAAATGCCAATAAACCAGAGCACATTTTTCTCTTATCCCAGAATGCTGTGTGGACTCGCCAGACCCTCCTCCACAGCGCCTTGGACGAAGGTCTGGCAATGTGAGACTAATAGAACAGTAGTTGAGGGCTGATTTTAACTGTTGCAATGTGAAAAAATAAGCTCGGGATTGAGTGATTGCATGGATAAACTGTAGAGGGGTTTATGTACAGTCACAAAACAAGCTCTGCCTGTTGCCTGTCATGTCTTTCTAGCAAACGAGGCAATTAAGCCACTAGACAGACGCTTTTGTCAGTTGCTCTGGATGAGTGTCAGCCAAAGAGCAAATAACCCAATGTAAATAGATGTGTGTCCGTGCTCACGCACCTCTGTCGGTTCCTGTGTGCATTATGTAGCCTGTCGTGCCACAGCCGGATTAAAGTATCCCTCTCCCCAGACTGCCTCTTCCCTCAGCCCCCGCTGACCCCTCCCACACACTATTTGTTTTAATTAAAAGAAAACTTCCAGCCTTGGCCAAGCGAGACCAACCAACGTTGACTTTTTCCTTTTCTCTCTGCCATTCTACTCCCAAATCTCTGGCCAAACCTTTTTTTTCTCTCTCTCTCTCTATGTCTCTCTTTACATGTTTCTCATTTGGTCCTTTATTCCATTGGGGTTATGATTGAGCAGAAAAGGGATGCTTGTCGTCTGTGCTGGAATGTAGAGCTGAATGGGCCTGTTTGACAAAATGGGATGAGAAAGTGTTGTATGTGAAGTCGGCCAAAAGGGGAAATTGAATCATTCCGGGTTGGGAAGGCACATTGGGGAATAGTCCTGTTTCCTCTGAGTTGTGGCTTGGAGAGTTTCGTAGGCTTAGCCGTGCTCCTTGGGGTGTGTGTATGTGTTTGAGCGTGTGCATGAGTATGCATGCATGTATGTTTGTGTGAAGGAGGTTTCCATGTGTACAGTATGCATCTGTCCACGCTAGTATGTGTCCTTAGAGTGGGACACGGTACAAAGCACACATTGTAGTTTGTGTCAAAGAGTAGCAAAGCTCTCTGTGAGTGGGAGGAGGTGTGCATCTGCAGCCCTATTTTTTATTGTGTCAGCAGCTCGAGCTTGTTCCCCACCTCTTGGAGTGATTCAACACCTGGCTGTGGTCCACATTCAAAAGTGATCCTTTAAACCAGGAGGGGACCACATAAGTTCAAGTGAGGTTTCTGCCGTGATTTGGAGCGTTTCTGAACACCTGTCAGTCACATTCATAAAAATACAACCGGCCATTATACTCACTATTTCGAAAAGAAATGCCACGAGATATTTAATGTACTTAGCCGATGTTCCCAGTGGGCATAGGTTCAGTGCCAAGTTGTCTGCCCTGCAGCAGTTTCATTTCAGTGTCTTAAATAATCTTACTACTGCAGAGACTGTAATCCATTTTTGTTAAAAAAAGTTAAGTAGGAAATTTGTTTACAAGTTTTTTTCGTTTTTTTTTTTTCTTTTTTCTTCTTCAGTTGGACCCCATTCCGGACGAGGTGGTGCAGCAGAGACCGAATGCCAACGCTATCCACTCTATGGAGAAAGTTCTTGAAATACAAAGTGAGTAGAATATTTATATATAGGCATAACATGCATCAGCCCCTACATGATTGTGTTTTATTTAATGTATCTTACCGAATGATATTTGGTGTAGGTTTTAGTTCAACTATGTTTATATATTGAGCATCAGTAGATGTTGTATTTATTAATATTCCACATACAAAACCTGTAGAGCCACAATCATCAAATCTCTCAGCAATGAATAGCCAGTGGTCCAGTGTGCACAGCATCTGTTCTGATTGACTACATGTAAGTGACCTTAACCCTGTCCTGGTCTTTTGTAGGTAAATACTGGCGCTCCCTGCAGCGCTCCGCCTCCACACTCGGTTGCTCGTTGAGCGAAGCCCTACGGCACGATGCAGAGGAAGCTGAGACTGTCTCCGCGATGGCCTCATTGTCTGTCGCCAACAAGCACATTGGAAAGAGGTACACACTGTTATCTATGTGTAGTAGTTCTCAGTGACTGGTCAATCTTTGTGCATGTTTAAGGGAATACCTCAACATTTTGTGAAATAGGTTTAGTCGGTTTCTTGCTGCAAGTGAAATGAGAAGATCAGTACCGCTCTCCTGGAGCCTCCGCTGGTTGCTTGGCAACATCACAATGCAGCAAGACTCCAGGAAGTGACTCAGCCCAGACAAGAAGCTTTTCGGACTTTTTCAGTTTGATCCGAACCAAAATTACAGATGTGAAACCAAACAGCTGAAATTTGGTCCGACCAAAAGAGGTAGTATCGGCCCAGATCAAACTGAACCATGGCCTGGTTTGTTTCTAGTGTGAAAGCATTTTGTTGGATAGTTAGGACCAAATACAGGAAGTTATGGCAGGCTCTCATTGTGTTATAGGAGAAGCGTAGCTTCTTGAAGGAATAGCTCAGTGCTAAGTGTGGAAGTGAGAGAGAAAAAGTGACGATGAGAGACAATACGAAAGGGACCGGGAAGCCCATCTACAAACTAATCAGTTACAAGTATCAGGAGACGCAGCTTACACGTGTGATGATGACAGGACGTAGTTATGTCATGTCTAGTTCTTTCGTGTGCTTGCATAACTGCAGTTTGAAACCAAAACTAAAGAAATATATACAATGTAACAAAAACATGAACCTTGGTTCAGACTTTTAGGTGTAAAAAAGGCCCTAAGAGGAGCTAGTGGATTTTCTTACCTTAAGACAGAGCCAGGTTAGCTCTTTCCTACTGTTTCCAGTGTTTTTGCTAAGCTAACCAACTGCAGCCGGAGTGGTATCAATCTTCTTATTTAAACCTCGTCAAGAAAGCAAATATGAATGTCAAACTGTTACAGTAATAGGATTCAGTCTCTCATCAACCTCATTTGCAGCTGCTGCAGATATTTTGGTGGGTTTGGTGTGTGACACCCCCATCTCAATGACTTTATACACTGGAAGTGTTAACATGGGTTGTGTTAAGTGTCCATCTATGACAACACAAAATAAGTAATTGTGTTGTCTCGTACCAGAGGTGTCAATTCCAGGTCCAGAAAGTAAAAGTCCTGCCATGTGTTTATTCCACCAATGAACTCAGCCAGCTGACTGAGTTCATTGGTGGAATAAACACATGGCAGGACTTTTACTTTCTGGACCTGGAATTGACACCTCTGTCTCTTACTACCTTTCTTTGGCACCGTGGTAATTGTACTTTGGTTTAATACAATGTTGTATAATAGCGTGTACAGTGCAGTCCTTAAAGTGTACAGTCATGGTCCTGTAGGCCAATAATATTGCAGTATTGTTTATGGTATTATCTTTTCCCCCAGGGCTCAAGAGGAACCAATGGAAGAGGAAGCTACTATGTAAAAAAACAAACATCCCTAGTCTTTGACCACTCATACCAGTCTTCTTCTTTGACACAGTATACACTCAGTGTCAATTTAAATGCCACTCCTATGTCTCACCCCAGCCACGTCAAGCTGGCATCTTATTGTGGGAGAGAGGTAGCCGAGCTGACAAAAGTTGGCGCTCAAAGGAAACGGAACACTGACGATGAGCGATGCATTCACTGATCAGCAGTGCACGGACTGATCAGCATAAATGTGTTCCATTGTCTCTCCAAGACCTTGGATTACAGAGGATTGACTCAACCATCCCACAATGACAACCTCGAGTGCCAGTGCTTTTTTAAAACACTAGACAAGATGTACTTTTTGAATGCCAGTAGGATCCATACACAGACGATGCATAGTCATCTTCTTTTCTTATTTTTCTGTTGTTTCTGTGCTTTATCTTTCATCAAAAACCACCAGAGCTAATGTGATTGTGACTCTTAAGATATCTGGACGAATGGAAAAAAAGTGGTCGAATTTCTTGCCGTTTTCAAGTTGGTTGACAATTACAGATGAGAAAGGTCAGCAGATGTTGTCATTCCATTATGACTGACAGCGAAAGACTGTGCGTTTGTGCCTTTTTTTTTGTCTTTTTTATTTTCCAAACCTGGTGGATTTTCTGTTGAACTCTACTGAAAGAGCATTGCCTTAAATACAGGTTTGGGAATGAGGCCTCTTCTCCTCAACCCCTTAAACATTTCTATCCTGGCAAGACATCCAATGCCTGCATGTTGTTGGCACATAGACTGGAGGACTTTGGCATGTTTACCTATAATTCCCTGCAAGCAGCCTTCTGTCTCTCCCTGTACCTCCATCATTTAAATAATCTCATTTGAGAAGGTAGTCCCCAGCCACAAGTTGGAGGTGGTTCAGTTTAAAAGTCACTGGTGGATTAGTAATACTCAGTGGAACCATGTATCAGATACAGTCCCGTAGCCAGAGGAAACGTCTTGGAGGGTGAGGTATCCTCTCCTAAAGGACCAGCTGCGCCTTAGTAAAAACGTTTACTAATAATAAATTGACGTTTCTCAATGCGCACAATGAATCTGCATACATTGCATTGGATGCAGCAATTGTTAATCAGTCTAATTGTTTTCCTTTTACTTGAAAATTGATTTAAAGTGGTTTAGTGGCAGACTAAACGATGCGCAATAGGGGAGCATTGGCGTCCCCTTGGCAATGGGCCTGATCAGATAGGTATGAGCTGTTCCCAAGAGAAGAGTTAAGTCACATGTACTGCACTAGAGCAACAGCAGAATCCTATTCTATGCAGTAGTTAGACAATAATGAAGCCAAAGCATGATGGACTTTCTCAAAACCAAGTCAAACCACTTCATTTTTACATTAGAATCCGTCTCACCTTTTGCAGATTATTGAGGGATAGACAGGAATTAATCTCATATGGGCCAATTTGTTGAACCAGCCCTCTCTTAAAGACAACTGTCTCTGTGGTAACAATGACCAAACCACCTTGGGATTTTCCAGAGGGGTGTTCCAGTGCTGCACAGGCTCTCACAGCTGGTTTAACATTAACTTTAGTCCCTTGTTAAGCACATCTGCTCCCCAAATGCCAGGTGCTGTGAGGCAGGTGTGTGTTCATATACAGTGAAGCACAAGCTGCTCTTTATAAATATTCAAGTGTATACACACATTTGCATAGTTGTTTTTCCTTATTAATCATCCCTTTCTTTTAAAGCAGTGTGGGATAATCCCATCCAGAATAAATATCCTTGCAACTTTGAATAGAACATGTAGCTCAGATTATGCTCTGGATGCCGAATCCGCCTGCATTTGATTAAATCTCGATAATTTATCAAATCTGCATTACAAACCTGAATCCTTTTCAATCAGTTCATACCTTAATATAAAAAGAAAAACTCTAAGCTTAACTTCTAAGCTTAACTAATGTGGGTTTTGTACTGACTCTTAACTTAACTTAACTAAACCTGCTATCAGAGCCCAACCCTGCTAGCCAGACTATACAGCACACCAACCACCAGCCTAGTTGTAGTTAAATTCAGTTGTCCATTTTGGCAATGAAAACACCATAATAACAAGGTACGTTTTTTTTCCTAAAAATGCATGTACAAGTCTGATTAAACAGTCCAAGTGTGCATACGTGGACTTCCTGTTTGTAACCATCCCTCCAACTTGTCTGTGGCACCTGGGCAACTACCTTCTCTCACCTTTGTTTCATCTACCAGCTGACCGTGTTTCATGTATTTTTTCAGTGAACAGGAAACTGTGGTGTTTACCGTTGTTTACTGTACAAAGGACATGGATCTCACATGGAGTATTCCTGCCACACACATTTGTCAACGACTACTCTACTTTTGTCTATTCTATTTCCTCTCATCAGTTTCTTTTTCCCCCCTGGTTTTATTGCCCTGTCAGTGGAATCCAGTGACTTCTTTTTGTACTTTTTTTTTCCATGTTTTTTTGTTCACTTTCCCCTCTCTGTCTCTCTGTTAAACTGTAAAGCTGACATTCTTCACAGCAGGTGAGGCTTCAGATTCTCTCTTTAGTGGACATTACATTACTTATTTTCTGGTTTTTGTGGGAGGGTTGGGATGCAAATGTTTCTACTTTGTATAATGATGGACAATTGTGTATTTACTGTCTGTTCATAGTAGATTTATATATGAAAAGAAATAAGTATATTATATATATATATATATATATATATATATATATATACATACATAATGAAATACCATGATCCTGTTTTTGAAGTTGGTATTGAAAAATGCTATATTTCATGGGCCTTCGACTCAGTCTGCCCTTTTTAGGGTGTTACTGAAGGCACCATTTACTGTCCTTAGTTACAGTTGGTTACGTGTTGAGTAGCATTTTACTGGTTGTCTTTTTGTCTTTCAACACTGATGACTAGTTTTTGGCTTCATCCATCCCATTGGTACCATTACACTGATACACTAGGTGTGCCATTGCCAACCGCTCGGCCACACACATCATGCACGTATTCCTACTATTCCACTTTTTTCATTTATGTGTGTACATATTATTGTAGAAAAACACAAATTTTAGCTAGCACCTATAAAGTTTCAGCATGAAATGTGAGACTACAATTCAAAATCTGGATTCTACGCGTCTCAAAAACAATCTGTAGTGGTTCTCTTTCTTAAAGGTTTACAAGTTCATCCTCTAACAACAAGACCACAAGAAATGGGATGGGTGGATTTGAATTGGAACATGGCCATGCTATTCCCCTACATCATATCACTCTGATGGCCTTCACATGATCATCACTTATATCCTTATCTGACCAAATGTCCTTAGTTTTCATTGAACGTAACATTCCATTTAAATTCATCTAGCTGACATGTGTAATCTGGTTCATCAGCTAAGTGATGCCTCTGTGTTTCAGAGGGGCCTGTTGTTAGCATGATTGTCCTGTATCCAACAGATGACAGGTGTTGGATCCCTGCAGCAGCCCACGTCTTCCTGTCCTCACAGAACACCAAAACTTCTCCCGTACTAGGACCAATGTTTTTCACAATATCTATGTCTCAAAGGAACATATAGAAGAAAAGAAATATGATCGTGATGCCATAAACTGATTGAAATGTTCTTAAATCTCAATCAGACTTTCGAGGACAACATTTTCTAATTTTGACTGAATGTGTCTGGCCTCTACTGGCAGAGTCATGCTGCATCTCGTGTCCCTGAATTGTCTCCTCTGCATTCTTTTCCATGGCTTCTGCAGATGGCCACAGAGGTTAATGTTAAGACTATATAATGCTAGTGTCATCTACAGTACTACTTTGTAAATGTACAAAGGAAAATTATCAGTCAGTGCTTGCAGTAAATTGTAGGCCATAAAGTAGGATTTACACTGAGTACCCGAGAGATAACTAAGGTCTAAGCATTTGTAGACGGGCATTATTAGGCATCACATTTTTTGTTTTTTTTTGTATGATTTAAACGCATAGCCATGTGAAAGATGTGTGATTTTTCAATACATTCCTTTTATATCAGTCACCTACACAAATGCCACTTTCTCCTGTGTGTTTTTTTTTTTTTTTTTTTTTTTTTTAATTTCCAGGACTTCTTAATTGTGATACTTCATGCATATAGATGTATTTGTGGTTGGAATATAAAAATGCAAATAGTCAGGCTATCCTGAATATCACCTTAACTTGGATACGCTGACATCTCTGTGCATGTAAATACACTTTGTGAGATGCTTTTTGGTAACCCAGCCACGAACATTCCCAGACCCATTTGCGCAGCGGTGCCAGTCATGGGGTTTCTACTGCTGAATGCTTTGGTTTCTCAAGAGGAGCCAAAACCAGCACTGTCTGGCCACTCTGGCCATCTGTCTTCACGGTTAGTCTTGACATAGTCTATTTCCTTGACGTTCCACTTCCGGGATTGCTCCGGTGTCGCAGGAAATTCTGCCGGATGCATGTATTTTCGCCGATTTCCTTTTCCTTCCGCTTTTTTTGTTGTTGTTGGAATTCTAAACTCCGGTGGATTTCTGAGGACTATGGTTAACTGCTCCTCAGATTTCTGCAGGGTAAATCCAAACAGCTAGCTAGACTACCTGTCCAATCTGAGTTTTCTCTCGCACGACTATTTTGCAGCTGCTCCGTGCTTGTCCCAAGACGATTGTGATCGGTTTAAAGAAATGCCAATAAACCAGAGCACGTTTTTCTCCCATCCCAGAATGCTGTGTGGACTAACCAGTACCACCTCCGGTCTGCAGTGTGTGGATGGTCTGGCAAAGCGAGCGACTAGTCTTAACCCAATGTCCAGTAACAAAAAAAAAAAAACTGCAACATTCCATTTTGTTATCATTTCCATTTATTAGGCAGGGTCATATCTTTTTGTTTTAACCCTGATAGTTCGGTCCAGCCAGGTCCAAGAACAGTCTGTTGATTAAGGTGGCCTGGTCCGACTTCACTCCATTCCTCTTTTCTCTCTGCATGGATATGTGTGTCCGCATGCACTGCCCCCCCCCCCGCCTGTCTGTCTGTCTGTCCAGTACCACATATCAGCCCAAGGGATCCGAGCACTGAAGGACGTTAGTACTTTCACTGTATCCAAACTATCTCTTTTACTGCTTCTTTGTTTCTGCCGGGGAGGAGTTTGGGTGATTTCCATGTTGTGCTTTTACCTGCATCATATGGAATCCTCAAACCTGGAAGACTTCTGTTGAATATTTTACAAAAAAAAAAGTATCTAGCACTTGTAACACAGACAATAGATTTTATTGTATTTATGTAGAAAAAAATTGTTTTAGGGGGACGCTTTGTAAACTGCGACAAAAGAATGGACAACCTTTTTTTTTTTTATAAACCAGGCAAGATGTGACTTTGGTGGAGTTTTTGGGAAGACATTTTGTTCTTTGTCACATTGGACTTATCAAAGGGCTCCATCCAGGTGCCTGGTGATTGTTACGGTTGTCCATTCCACTAAATAAGCCAGTTATTGCTATGACCACTGTGGTTCAAAAACAAACAGTTCTAGGTTTACATATATATAAAATGCATATTCTTTTTTTATCAGTTATGTTTTTGACTTGTTCCACCATTGTTACAGAAATAGTACATTTTTCTCGGGAACCTTTGCTCTAACATGTTGTCTTTGACATCTACAATATAAAGTATTGTTTTGGAAAAACTGCAATGTCTGTTTTTATCTTAATAGTGTTGGTTGATGGTTTTGACTGCAAAGAAAAGGTTTATCCACTGTCAGGCAAACTTGGGTCTTACTGTCAGACATGAAGGAAGATGCCGATAAGAAATCGAAGGAGCAGAACAAAAGGTAGTCTTTTTTTTTTTTATTCCAACCATTCTTTTTCCTTATCAAAACATTGGATGTACATTACTCACAATGAACCTTGTCCGCTGACAGATTGGTTGGAGATTTGCGTGTGTTTTAATATTAGCAGCTAATGTAGCCTCGTACCGCTGGCCTAAAGCAGAAATGAGCAACGGGCTACAGAGCTCTGTTAAGCTCACTCCTTTCTAACTCCACACCCCCAGATTGTTTTCATTTTCAAACTTGTAGTCTTTCGAACCAAACTGACGAGATATCACTTGGGGCTTTTTATCAGCCTTCATGCAGCTCCATCTGGAGTTGCAAAAGGATTTATTAAACTTTTTTTTTTCTTCACTTACAGTAGTACTCTCCAAGACCTGCAAACAGACCTTGAGGTGTAAAATGAGTGGAGTTCTCCCTTAAATCCAGAGGGAGGCAGCATTGCAGGGATTGCAACATTAGCCCCACAGTAGCTCTGGGATTAGCCACCCATTTGGAAAGGTCAAAGGTCTGAGCTAGTGTCCAAATAAACAGCAGTGAATCCCTGTTGGTGGTGGAACTAACGCTAGGACAACAGTCCAAAAGCAAACAAAACCAATCCTGCCTTACCTCCCCTCAAATAAACACACATTCCACTGCTTTCCTGTCAAACTCTGAATTTAGAGAGTAGCAGGGTAAATACTACCACTGCCTTAGGCTTTGTAGGCTCGTCACCATCTCTGTAAATCATGGAGGCTCGAGACACCACGCAGTGTCCGAGGCAAACGAAAAGGAGCACATCTCTGCCTCCTTGAGAAAATAAGGTTAAACAGACATGAGGGACAATATTTACCATCATACAGGTGGTGAAAAGAGCTCCGATGGCTCCCAGAAGTAAAATGGGATGACGTTAAAGCTGGGAATGTGACCTCTTTACGGTTCCTTGGCGGCTGGGGATGCTCTAATGACCGCGCTCGTGACACACAGACTGCCCGTCTCACCTTTAGCTCACCGTAGGCGTCGACACGTTCGTCTTCTCCGCTGTGTAGCGACACACAACTCTTTGACCCCTCGGTGAGGTCAGGTCAGAGAAAAGGTGGAGCCCTGA
>NC_041341.1:28854003-28879003 GCF_004354835.1 Perca flavescens | reverse complement strand
GGAAAGGGTAGAGTCTGCTTTACTTCCTGAGGTGGCTGAGGTCATTCAATGTCTGCATTTAGGGGTAGCATTAAGAAGAGAGACGCTGGGCAACTGAACAGGCTGGTAAGGAAAGCTGGCTCTGTTGTTGGCATTGAGCTGGAGTCACTCACAACAACTGCAGAGAAACGGACCAGGAGTAGGATGCTGGCGATCATGATGATGTTTTTTACTTTAATCAATGGGCAATGTTTGAATTTAGATGCTCCAAATTGTTCATGTAGAGTATCCCAGTGGTTTCTAAAAGGAAAAAGAAGCAAAAGTGACTTAAAATCTTTTTTTCCTTTTCAGTGTTTGGTTAAATAAATACGAAGCACCCAATCTATGGCTGTATCAGAACTGCTTTGTTCTCACATTTCATCCCCACATTTACAGTCCCATCCCAAGAAAGAAATGGCATGCAGTATACTGTGGGCTCCGTGATGTCCGGTTAGGTCCATGTTACATTACACTTAGATAAATGTAATGCTATTGGTGCTGCTTTCTTCAGTTTTGAGCCATAGGTACTAAATGGGCTACATTACAGCAGTGCAATCTGTTATTGTATTCTGACATATTTACTTGTCTTTGATTCTGAGTAAATAAATGGGGTGTATACCAAACATGGATCACTTAGTTCAGAAATCTAACTTGGAAATCATTTAGAACAACTTCACATTAACTCAAAACGATCCTCTCAAACTACAAACGAGACAGCTATAAAACAAGACATAGTCTTTGGAAGACCTGTGACTTGCATATCTTAGCAGGATAGCAGGCTATTCAATTATTTTAACAACACTGTTGGCACAATGAAGTGAAAAGTAGATGATTCATGTAGTTGTGTGGCTTTTTGGACTGTTGAGTAAGAGAAAAATGTGAGACTCCCTTTACGGGGAAATGAGGCATTTGATTGAGGTCAGGGTTACCTATTATTATGTTCAAATAATTGACTGCTGAAACAAACTAATCTCTTATACAGGTTATTTTATAAAGGTTTGTGAGAATACTGGTGGAAAATGGTTATATTTGTACCATGGCGAGTCAGTGATTTCTGCTCTAAAGTATTTTCCACATAAATCTAAAAGTGGGACGTTCATACCTTCACTTAAATCAAAACAATAATGAAGCAACAGTACTGTCCTTGCATCAATTGGGAGGTTCTGATTGGAGGCCTTCCAACAATGTGGCAATTAAAGGGCTTGTTTTTTGTTGGAAACCAGCCATAACATGCCAATGTTTGTCTTGTTTACACACTGTGCCATGTGCCGCTCTGGTTTCCTTTTTTTCTTTGTCTTATGGAAGATTATTTCAAATTTTACAAGATGTCATCAAACTGCCACTGTTTTAAAACGGAGGATTCAGAACTGTGCTCTGCAAGCTGTATACTTTGAGAGGCTGCCTCAGAGTAATTGTGAGACCCTCATCAAAGACCACCGTGTCTAACAAGCACTTAATCAAACTGTTAGCTTGAGATGCAGCAATGCAATTGTTCATTTATTTGTGAATTCTGCATACTGTAATGCACAGTAACTCCTTGTCTACACCGTTCATAGCTAAAGCAGCACATCAGCAGCCATAGTTCTGCTGTGCACCGAGGAGTGTGTTAATGCTCAAGGTGCCGTGCACTACCAATGAAGTTACCTGTATAAATCAGAAGAAAATACACATACAGTCGCAGGTATGCTGATAAAACACCGGAGTCATGCTTAGGGCTGGGCAATATATCAATATTGATAATGTGACAGGGCTCGAGAGTGCGACCAAAATTTGTAAGAGTGCGACTAAGATTTTTCCTAGGTCGCACCGGTGCACCTAACGTCCTCGCATCCACTGCCTCTCCACTAACGAAGCGATGTCGTTTACATTGATATGGTTTAATGTTGCGTTACATGACCCATTCCTTCTGGAAAGCCGTGCCTGTGTTTGGATCTCTCCTCCGCGCAGCCCCGCCCCCATTCACTCACACACCGGCCGGCTCACCTGCAACATGGAGAGACACAGCGCCGCTGGTCCAAACTATATATATATATATATATATATATATATATATATATATATATATATTTTTTTTTTTTTTTATATCCTAGGCTATTTATTTTAGATAACTTTCATTTATGTGTTGCAGCTGTATATTTTCAAACTGGTAAAGGAAACCCTGCCTTTGCATTTTATTTTAATCACAATCTGTTTTAATAAAAGAGCTTGTGAAAAGTGTCTTTGACTTAAAATTAAACATTTACTCCACTTTGTAAAAAAATACAGAGCTATATATTGTGTATCGCCATTCAGCGTTACGGCGAAATTTGGGTGAACCTAAATTTTGTGCTGGTGCACCTAAATAAAAAAAGGTAGGCGCACCAGTGCAACCAAGGCAAAAAGTTAGTGTGGAGCCCTGTGTGATATGAGACTAGACATTGTCTTTAGATTTTGCATATTGTAATATGACATAAGTGTTTTATCCTGGTTTAACAGGCTGCATTACAGTCAAGTGAGGTAGTTTTCTTCAATTGTCAATCCTGCAGTATCGTCGCAATATCTATCGAGGTATTTAATCAAAAATATCGAGATATTTGATTTTCTTCATATCACCCAGCCCTAGTAGTGCGGACTTATACTAGTTGAAGTGACCCCATTTACTCAAAGCTCTCCCTCCACCCTCAGCTCTCTGCTATAGACTTTTTTTCACTGCAGACATATTGGCATTTCATAGCTAGGGTTGGGTACCAAAATCTGTACTTTGTTGGGTCCCGACCGAATTACGTCGTTACTAGTCGTTACCCAGAACATTTTGAATTTGGTAGATGTGATTTCCTGTATTCTGGTGCAATTTTGGGATGGTAAACTGGAGAAGGGCAATACCTAAATTTGTTCAGATTCATAGCTTTTTGCTTTTTGACTTATTAAGGTAGTGACGCAACTATGGCTTCAGGGCCAATCAACACATTCATGTTTGAGTAAAATATTACATCTATTTATCCTAATAGGGATGCGTATTTAGATTTTTTTTTTTTCTGACCAATAGACCGCCCGTGTTTACCGCTTATTAAACGTTAACAATGAGTCGACTAAGTCCAAGTCCACCCGTCTGGGAGAGTTAGCAGCCACAATGTTGCGTACATTGTTGTTGACACATGCAGCAACTTTCCCAGTCCCAAGATATGGCCTCAAAAAATCCCAGATTTGTGATTTAAATAGATTTTTTTTACCTCCCTACTTAAAATCATTATCTGCAGATGACTAATAAATGACAAGATCTCACACACACACACACACACACACACACACACACACACACACACACGGGGCATGTATACTATTGCAGTGCCCGTTGAAAATGTGTCTGTTTGGAACGGGCGATTGCTTAGCCTGTGGTATTGCTGCTAGTAGAATTCTTCAAAACCAAATTGTACCCCAAAATTCTTCTCGTTCCTTGCTAAAAGTTCATTTTGACTTTAGTCACGTAACCTTGCCCCTATTTTCACCTGTTGCTGAGTAACGTACATTAACATGCCATGGTCTCATGAGTGTAGCATAGCTACCTGTAGCAAGCTCCTTCATAGTAACTAGCGGTAAAAAAACAACATTTGAAGAGGAGCTCCGTGCTACAGAGTGGCGATTGCTAGTTGTTTAAGCCGCTACAGACCTCCGTCACAGTTTGGTCATATCTGCGGCTTTTAATAGATGGGTTGAGCCGCAACAGAGTTCCTCAACACCGGGTCCGGTGCTCCATGTTGCTCCGTCAGGTCAGCGGTTATTCGTGGTTCAGTTATCCGAGAATAGGTGACTTTAAGCCGGGTACATAGCACCATGAGCTGCCGGTCATTTCGGCGGAGATTACGGTTAAGTAAGTAATGAAACGACTAGTTAAGAAAATGACTAATATTAGCTGCTGTTGCTGCCATGTTGTTTGTGTATCTCCATGGTAAACGCGCAGGGGGAGGGCTGGGCCCATTTGGAACTACGGGAGCCCAGCGTCAGCGAATGTTAAGGAGAAAAAACAACACTTGATGCAGCTGTTAAGTTGGCTTATGCCTCGGGCCGGCTTTGAGCGGTTGCAAGTGTCGTTACGCTTTTCAAAACTCCACGCAGACACCATTTGTTGCAATATAATATTAATGGCGAGCTAAAAGCGGTCGCGGTGCAGGTGCACTTCATCTGGGCCATGCAGGCACACCTTTGTTCTCTATGCCCTAATGACTGACTGGCAGGCTGGAGGTTGTAAGGCAAGGCAACTTTATTTCTGTAGCACATTTCAGCAACAAGGCAATTCAAAGTGTATTACATAAAACATTAAAGACCAGTTTAAAAAGAGAGAGGAAATAAAAACAGGCTAAAAAACAATAAGATACAAAGAGAAGAGCAGTGTGAGAAATAATTATTTGATTTAATCGGTTATAAGGATGGGTTTGGGAGGGAAAAGGAAGGTGTTTTTATTTTGTGTGTTGTGTAAATCTTCTAAATGAATAACAAAATGTTTAAGTAAATAGGGTAAATAAGTTTGGAATTATTTTTACATCTGAAATCTTGTTTTTATTACAAAGGGAAAATACCAAAAAAAGGTACCGTTGGGTACTGTTGGGTACCGGAACCGAATTTTAGGTACCGGTATCTGTATCGGTACTGATATCGGAATAAATGTGAACGGTACCAAACCCCAGTTAAAGCACGAAGAGCACAGGTGTAAATGACAACAATAATTATGATAGCTCCTCTCACTTCCTCAGACATCCGCTCTCTGCTACAATAGAGCTTGTATGTCTGCTTATTTGTTTCTGGATTTAAGCATTTGTACAAGGAGGAGATGGAAGAACAAAGAAGAGAACAAAGAAAACGCATGAGCACCAGTCAAACATGGATGGGTTCCCAAAGGTGGATAATGTAATTTTTTGGAAAAACTATACAATGGCTTGTCTTTATTTGAGGAATGCTGGTTGGTGGGGGCTTCATTGGAGAAGTGGTTAGGGGATTTATTGCCTCTGAGAGTCAATTAGGTCTTAAATCTTCCTCTGGGATTGTTCATTTGTTTGGCAGGGTGTCACTCCTAAATCAAACAATGAGATGTAGAAGAATACATGCCACACCAGGAAATAAAAAAAGTAAGAAGCTGTTTAAATGCTACACGGTCGGCATTTGGGAGGCAATTTTGCCTGGTGTGCTCTGATTAATTTGGCATGCAGCTAAAACGCCAGTCATTATTTTGTTTTTAATGTGAACTCTACTACCTACGTAAATCCCTGACTATAACCTTTCAAAAGACGTGCATTCCAGAGAAACCTCAAAGACTGCTTTAATAACCATTAAGATGCAGTGCATGCAGGGAGCTTTTATGTGTTAAAAAGTGATGCCCACACAGGCTCACTATGTCCACTGAAATTAGCAGGCGATAAGGAGGATGGATATTTTACCTAAATAAGATAAATTGTCTTCTTCTTTATTTGTTTTCAAATAAAGTACGGCTAATGGGTCAACACTGCGCTGAGCTGTGGTTTATGTGCGATTGCCTTGTTTGTATAACTGTGTTTGTTTGTGAGTGTGGATGCTCTGCTTTTCTTTTCCATGGCTGGGCTGCAATTAAGCAAGACTATGACGAACCGCAAGGGCGTATGACTTTGAAATGAAGTAGACAACACGATGGGGGAGAGGGGTTAGTCACAGTTTTTATTTAACAAACTGAGCAAATACAGATCAGTTAGATCACACACAGCTCTGCACACGGTTAGTTCTGTCAGTTATTTATACAACCAGGCCACTCAAAAAATGTTTCTCCTCACCCGCCCATTATGTTGTAGCATCTCTAATACTGAGCAATGAAACATGGAGAGAAGAGCAATGAGTAATACAATAATTAGAGGTCAAACAATGCATATCTCCCTCTGGCTTTGTTTAGAAGAGCTTACTCATGCTTCTAAAATGTCTCTATCGTGCATACACAAACAAACAGACCATATAGTATTCCATTAAATGATACCCTCAGGCAACAATGTGCAACCTGAGATGCAGCAGTAAAAACCATAGCATTAGCTTTCTTTAAAAGAAAATGCACACATCTCAACACATGCATTATTTAAGAGGGGTGACACTTTAAGTCCTGTTGCTAAAATGTTGATGATTTGACTCCCAGTGTATGGAGTTACAAATTGATACAATTAGCCATTGGTGTGCTCACAGTGCTTCAAGAGCACAGCGAAGCCCATGTCCTCTGTTCAAGCTGGGAACACAAGCCATAAAATCAGGGCTAATTGTAACCTTATGGCAGATTGTCAGATCATGGAGGGTCTGTAATGGCTTTAAAAACAAGGCATCTTATCAGGGTTGTTAAGGGCATGTTACCTTGCAAAGTGGTGGGTGTTGTTAAATGTTGTGAAAGTGGGTTTTTTTTCTCCCCCCAAATAGTATCTGCAATTCTGTTCATGATCCTGTTGTTTGACCCTGGATAATGACATGTCTGAACAGAGACCAGGAGTGATCATTACTTTCCATTACTCAGCCCAGCTCCATCAAAGGCTCTGCCCAACAATTCCAAAGCTACCACACTCAAATGCTGCATATAAAATGAGACATTGTGGTTTAACAAGTGGGCCCGTCGCATCAGTGTGGTTACCAGAACTCTATCCTAGATGTCTATCCACAATACTCCAGAAGTCCCTTTCACACAGGGAAGCCACTAGCTCACACTCTGTACCTCTGAACACACCCTATTGATTGCCACTGGCTAACAATACTGTAGCTATCTATAATGAAATATCAATGCGCAGTAAAATGTGCTTAACGTTGCGTGACCATTACTATGGAAGCCTGGCCTTCATGTTAAATGACGTTTTGAACAGTCAGCCCTGCAGCTGTTGTCAGGCTCTTGCCATAAATCTACTGGGCCTTCGGACAGGTGGCACTATTCTCCAACCCTGAACTAACTTTAACTTTTGCTGCCGTTAAATCCTACTCTCACCCAAGCAAATACTCAGGGGATTACCCTGGTCTTATTGTATTAATAAGTTAAACTTCTGTCTCAACGCTGGCTTGATAGGCTACTTCATCTTAATGCAGTGGCATCCTTGTTTTTTTTTTCAACCATCAACTCTGATTATCTCGCTCCACTAGTCTTACAATCGTCTGACCTAATGCATCCTTGAATCCTTTCCTCACCCAAGCAAAGAGCTGATTCTTGGTGGCATGACCCAGCCTTATATCTATGATGTATCTGCTTAGGCTGAAGTACACTGGTCTAACAGGCATGAATGGCAACATCAAGTGAATGACATGGCCCACTCAGTTGTCGAACTACCATCAATGCATACCTGATTCCAATAACTTACCTATAGCCATTAAGTAGGAACCCCTAATTTTTCCTGAATTATGGCCCTTGACCTGTCTTGAGTCTTGTGTTTTAAATATGAATTTGTGTGTGAGCGTAAGAGTGCAGACAAGTCTGAAGGATTATCAGTTGGGCACCATCTTTAAAAACAGTGTTGAGTTCCACAACACCAACAAGGCTCAACAGTTGTTTGCAGCGTCCCAAAACCACCACTTTTTAATTGACAGCTGGAATATCAAAGAGAAGCTCAACAGGTAGTTGTTGAGAACATTAAACATTTATCATCAGTTAACACGGTAGTGGGGAGAGAGGAAATATGGAGGAAGAAAGGGAAATGAAGAGGAAGGCACAAACAAACATCACAGGGAAATATAGTCAAATGCATTTAGCACAAATAAAAAAGATTGAAAAGCGTGTCACTTTTTTTTAAAGCTTCTGCTGGAGAAGGGAGAGGCACATGTACAATAAAGATGCTATTTTTGTGATGAGCAGCAAGTCAAATGCACTGACAAACATGCATGCACAAGGCAGACACAAAACCTTTAAGCAGCCACCAAATGTAGCCCTTCACAATCAGCACAATAGTCGATTGTCAAAAATACATAAGAACCAGGATTTTAAATGCTGTCTTAAAGGTGCACTATGTGTTCCTGCATGGTTTCAGCACAATTTCATTTTTGTCTCAAATCGTAGGCATCTCTCCTTGATCTGCTAGCTGCCTGCCCCCTGAATACACTGTCAAACAGCCCGGTCTCGGGAGACAACACAGGGGTTGGAAACGTCAAATAAACACTAGAGGCACAGCCTGTGCACCAAAATACAACAAACCACTCCAGCCAATCACCGACAAGATGGTTGGGGGAGGGGGTGGGGGTTAGTGACAGTTAGTCAGTTAGTTATGACAGTTACGGAATCATGGGGGGAGGAGCGAGCTTGCTCTGTTTTGTTTGGAATTTACTTGGAACATCAATAGAAGTGACCATGCAGGAACTCCTAGTGCACCTTTAACCCCTATTTTCTATTTGAACCGGAACACAGCACAGACGCGGCCAGTGGAAAATCAGGGTTGATGTCACATTTGATCCACCATAAAAACTGTTTGTGCTACTGACTGACAATTGTTGAAGAAGCAGTAAGCCTAGCAAGTGAATCAGATGTCAGCAGTTCAAGGCAATACAAATCACAAATAAACTTCCACATACATTCCATTTAGTTTTATTAGCAGCTGTAGCTAGCACGTTTCTCTCCACAAGATGGGCTGACTGTACAAACAAGCACATATGTTCATAGGGGTGAGGAAAAAATTGATACAGCATAGTATGGCGATATTTTCCGTGGCAATACTGTATCGATACACAGACGCCAAGTAAAGATCTATTATTATATATATCAGTTTGCCTGCTTGGCAATCCCATTTTGCAGCAATAAAATTGAGTGAGATGAACAAACAGAGAAGCTTATCTTTTTAGATAAAAGATGTTGACAAAGTTTCCGTTTGGGGACATCATTTGAAATTGGGAAAATTTGAAGTTGGAAAAAAGGTAATACATTGCAAAATGTTTAAAATCGTAATAATATCATATCGTGACATAAGTATCGTGAGGCCTCTGGCGATTCCCACCCCTATTAGTTCACCATGACACTGAATTTGTCCATAACAAGGATTCATCAGGACGCGTTATCCTCTTGCTTGACAGATAATCAATTTGGGACAGATGTATAAATGATGCGTACCCACAAAAAAAAACATACGTACTGTATGCCTTTTTTCCACAGAGTAGAATTTATTAAAAGAATGTGTGGTGAGAATGTGCACACCTCACGCAGACTTCAGATCAGCGTGTACGGTTTTATCTGAGATGGCTGCTAGTGAAATGATGAGGAGATTGAATATAGGTATAGAGAGTGGTAACATTGTTTTTAGATTGTTGGCCAATTTCACTGATTGTGTTATTATTTTTGCGGGTTAGACAGCGTTCTGTAAAATATCAAAGGTTCATTTATAAACTTACTTTGAAATTATGAGTTAATTCTCTCAGTCACTGCAGGGCTTGACATTAACTTTTTGAGGCACTTGTCCTTTGGACAAGTACATTTATGTTTCACTTGTCCATGCACAAAATTCACTTGTCCGGGTAAAGATTTATCATTTTATACATTTCTTTGTGTTTTGCTAATGCAGAATTCAAACAAACCGTTGAAAGCATCCAAACTCTATCAACATTAATAAAAATCAGTTGAAACAGTAAAAACAAACGTGTCCC
The DNA here is from genome assembly GCF_004354835.1 of Perca flavescens. Taxonomy (NCBI): domain Eukaryota; kingdom Metazoa; phylum Chordata; class Actinopteri; order Perciformes; family Percidae; genus Perca; species Perca flavescens. The sequence goes on along the minus strand of NC_041341.1, from coordinate 28,869,406 downwards.
AAGAATAGATTTCCCATTCAACAAGAAAAAAGGATCTCCAGACTCTATTATACAAAGTTATACTTTGCACGCCGGTGTGCAGAAGTTAATATATTGAGATTCTAAGTGAATATTTTAAAGTTTCTCATTACTTTCAGATTCCTAGTCAATAGTCTAAGTTACTAAGTCAATATATTTAGATACTTTGAGATATTGAGTCAGTATATTGAGATTGTAAGTCAATATTTTAAATGTTCTCATTGCTTTGAGATTCTTAGTCAATATTCTGAGTTAGTAAGTCAATATATTGAAATACTGATCCAATATATTGAGATACTAAGCCAATATATTGAGATTCTAAGTCAATATTTTAAATTGTCTCATTACTTTGAGATTCTTAGTTTATATTCTGAGATACTGAGTCAATATATTGATATACTAAGTCAATATTTGACCAGAGGTAGTGGTGACGATAGCTTTAAAGTTCATTTCAACATTAGCGCCTTCTAACCTCTAATAATAATAATAATAATAATAATAATAATAATAATAATAATAATAATAGTGATCTAGATTTTTTTCAGGTATATGTGATGAATTAGCGGTTTGGATGCTGCAAACAGCCACAGCCGTGCATATTGACAACTGTTCTGGGACCGTTGGAGAACCTCGCCGATGCGACACTCTGTGAAATTGTACTTTCTTTGTGGTTTTTCTCATTCGGTACGTTTACATGCAAACCAATATTACACGATTATTCAGAATATGACAATATTCCAAATTTGATACAGGTCATGTAAAGAGCATATTCCGGGTGGATATTCCGAATAAGGCCTTTTTCCGAATATAGCATTTTCCAATTAAGACGTGGGATATTCCGGTATTATTCGGGTTTTAGAAGCAGGAATATTAGTGTAATACTCACTTTAATTAGCCATGTAAACAGCTTAGTCGGAATATCTTCTTTTTCGGAATAAGAGCAAACACCGGAATATTATGTGCATGTAAACGTAGTTAGTGACAGGTCTAATGAGTGGTGGAGCAGGCACAAGTATCGATATGCAAACAGGTGTTTAAAGGTGTTTCTACATCTATTTATACCTGTGGGAATGAAAATGAGGTACATGCATGTGCACCCAGCTCCACAATGATTGAAACTTATAAAACAAATTGGGCGTACCTGCGGCTTTATAAATCTGATGAAAATAATGCATATTTCTGTCTTTGTGCATACACACAGTTTTAGTCTTCAATCTACACATACACATACATTTTTCTGCATCTGGGGGCCTCCCAATTTCAATTACTGTAAGACGACAAGAGGGATAGAAACTCCTGTAAATGGCTGTACATTACATTTTTATACGTAGCTTTTTAATATGTGAAGAAAATTACACTAATATTAATATACAGTATATTCAAATTCAGTGAACATTTGTTGGCAAGAACAAAGGTTCATCACATCTACACCTTCCAGGAGATGAGTTTTCTTCTACTGCTTTCTACTGCTACCTTTTTTTAGTTAAAAAAAACAACAAAACATTTTTCCTTCCACCCGTTTCCCTCAGCTTATACAATTTCCATGTATATTTCTCAAGTGTTTCTTTGTGCTTTTCACCTACTGTGGTTTATCACTATCCTAAGATGTGGTACTTAAGTCACAGTGGAAAAAAGTGCACTTTAGTGGAAAAGCTGAAATAAATATCCATAAAGTCAGACCACCACAGTACATGCAACATCATAATTTATATTATTGAGAACAGCGAGCAATATGGCTTAGCACTCCCTGAGAGCTTCTGAAGGTTGGAAACCATCGCCTTCAGCAAGAGGGTCTGTTTACTGCAGCCAAGCTCCCTCAAAGTACCAACACTGGCACATCATATTAGATTTGTTTTGGTAGTTGAACGAGTTGCATTTCATCCTTTTGCCACCTCACATTCCTACAAATGTATCCATATGCAAACCATCTCCATCAGCAATCAACAACATCCAACACCAAAGCTAAAAAACGTTGACGCAGCGAGTGAAAAGTGTAGCTGTGGAATTTGCAGAAAATCAACAAGACATATTAAACATTTGCATTCAGGTTCATGGTCTAACTTTTAAGTTCTTTTTCATAAGGGGGTTCAAGACATTTTGTGTTTCTTGTACATACAGTCTCGTTTTATTTTCCTTTGATACCTTCTTTAGAGTTTAAATGACAAGAAAGTGGATTGGGTTACACAAACCACTACAGCGACTTTTTTCATCGGTCTTTCTCTGCCGCATGTTTTGACTTGTTGTAGACTACCGCTACAGTGTTTCCTCCTCATCGTCCGCTGTTGCGCTGGTACTAAGAACAGGCAGGTTTTCCTTCAGCGAGATATCGTCCACCTGCTTGGGGCCGCTGTCTTCAGGTTCTTCAGGTATGGACGGGTCCGAGTTACTGATCACATATCCTGGGAGGGTGGTGTGCATGCTGACCACGGGGGCACCTGTGCTCCGATTAACATGGCTTGAAACAAGTGTGGTGGAGCGTGTGGATTGGCCAGCCCCTGCCAGGTGGGACTGGCTGCTGGTGCTGTTGTTGTTGTTGATGCCGACGACGACGGAGCCGTAGCGGTAGCGGCCGCAGACCACCGGGCCCTCCCACTCAAAGGCCAGGTTCCAGCGTGTCCATGTTTTCTTCATCTCTGTCTGGACCTGTGGGGATAGGAAGAACAAGGGCTTTCAATATACAGAATTACATTTAAAAATTATCACAGTGCAGAATAGTAGCTTTATTTTTTAGATATTTTATCGCAAATACCTGGGTTTTCCTTGCTATAGGGTCATTCTTTTTATTTTAGGATTCTACAAATACAATTTTTATGCAAATTTTTAGTATGTCAATATAAGGACAAGCGCATACAAAAGGCAAAATAAGACAAGAAACGAACGGGAAAAGAAAAAGACACAGCTTGCACTCACTCAGTGCAACTAAAAGAAAATGTGTAAATGTACATGTCAAGTCATTAGACAAGATGGCCCAAACTGTCCACTCCTACAATTACGGTTTTAACCTGCTTTATTTTTTTATTTTATTTTTTGTCAGTGTACTGTAGACTATGATACTACTGTAAACTGTTATTCAGCCAATTTAAAGTATAAAAACTTCTGCACGACACAATGTCAATATATAAGCAATTGCCTTTAAATGCAGAGCAACAAAAGCATCCAACTGGAGTCAAATAAGTCCAACATACACCAGCCTTCTAGCTCTGGTTTGGTCTCCACCAACTCCTGAGACACATGAGAAACAATAGCAAATGCTAAATGTTTGTCTTCACCAGAATGATATTTTCGATCTCCACCACTTAAAGTGCAACTACTGTTTTTTTTCCAACCTGGACCCCATTTTCAGCGTTTTTTTTTTTTCTTTTTTAATTTTTTTTTAATAAGCCTTACCCAATGTTTCTTTCCTAAACTCAACCATTTATTGTTTTCCTAAGCGTGTTTTTGTCGTTATTTTCCGTGTTTTTGTCACTGTTTTGTTACGAAAGCCTTTCTCCCTATGTTCTTTTCCTAAACCCAACCATTTTTTTTTTTTAACAGGCGTGTGACGTTCTCGCGATAGTACGTCGCATTCTTGCGATAACACGCAACGTGGCGAGGCCACGTGGTGGGTATGTTTACATCAGCTGTATACAGCGTAGGCATACACATGGATAGCTGAAAATGCATACAATAACACGCCATTTGGCTTTATGAAAGTGGCGTGTATATTTACGCAAAGTCATGATGTCCTGTTGTACTAAAAGTGTCTGTCAACATTAGCGATCTCAGGACGTGACTTTGTGTCCGATGAAAGCGGTGTGGAGAGTGGAAAGCGAGAAGGGATAAAGACGTGGTGACACAGCGTTGTGTCCGAGGTATATCACTGGACACCACCAGACCACAGATATCTGGCAGCAACAGGTCCCACTCCTGACAACATATTCTTTGGGCATATAGGGGCACAGCACCCGACGAGAGCACCACCAATATCCCGAGGCTCGCAGCCCTCCAGCCACTGCTTCAGCCTCCTCCGCCCGGTCTCTCTCGCTCTCTCTTTCTCTCCGTCCGTAACGTTGTAGTTTGGCTCAAATGAATACAGGTGGTCATCTAACTATAACGACCATATCCACATTGTCGAAATCATTAAAATATTGAGCCATGGCACTGACAATCTTTTAGGTGACAGGAGCCTATAGTTTCTGTAGCCTACTCCGAAACAACAAACTCTGAACGTCTTTTTCTCGACTGCCGTTTGACTCTCCACACCGCTGTCTTCGGACAAGAAGTCACGTCCTGGGATCGATAATGCTGTCAGACACTTTTAGGAGTCTGACAACATTTGTTTTGTAACAATCTGAGCCTATCACTAGCAAAACAAATCCCTTTAAGTGGACAAAAAGCAACGCTGCACAATTTCCCTACAGTTTATATGTAGAGGGAGACAGAGAGTGAATGCCTGATATCATGACAGCTCTTTTCATCACATTTAATTTTACTGTAGAAGGCAGGAAATGGATAGAATGAAAAAGGACAAGTAGCTAATGTCACCCTTTTACTTCTTCAGCCAGACCCTGGGTTATGTGTGCCTGGAGTAATTATACCGTTATCAGTGGCAACGCTTAATTTGAAATCAAACTAAAGTTTGCACACACACACAGAATAATTTGCTTTGGCTTTGCGGTGTTGCTGCGGTGTTGTGCTTTTCCTGTGCGATCAGTGCAATTTGAAAAAAACAATCCACTCACCTCTCCGTTGCAGTAGCAATAGATAATGGACACAAAGAAGCCCTGAAAGGAAGAGATTGAAATAGAAGCTCAGATCTCAGTGGGATCAATTGAGAACAAACTCCATAAACAGTAATGATGATAACAATGTTGATCAAGTGTCATTCTTATCTGAGTCCAATACGAACGCTATTACCAAAAGCTAATAAGGATGTTCCAGGTCACCAACTATCTTTTCCTCAAATAGTGCTTTTGTAAAAACGGAAATGGTAATCTCTCTGGCTGTTGCTTGACCGGTTTCACCGTGTGTTACTGCTTCCCACAACGATAAGAAGTTTAAAAGAGTGACACTGTCTGTGAAAACGATGGGTTTTGGGAAGATGGGCAGGTGTGTGTCCATGTACACTACCGGTCAAAAGTTTGGGGTCACTTAGAAATTTTCATTCCAGACAGAATACCAGCAGAGATCAGTTGCATTGTTTTTTTTAATCAGGGCAGCAGTTTTCAGATTACATTATGTGCTTGCATAATTGCAAAATGGTTCTCGACTGTTGTAGACAGAAGTGGCTGAAGAAATGCTTGAAATTCTATGCTTTTTGGTCTAAACGTCATACCCAAATTAAAAGTGGTACAGCTCCCATATACTTTGACACTTAGGGGTGTGCCTGATATCATTGGAAAGGAAACACTCAAGTTGTGTCAGGGTGATTCTAGGCCTTACTGACACAGAGTTAAAGAGGCTAGAATGGAGATTTTTTATTTCTGTCCAAGTTATAAATCTGTAAAATTATTAAAATACACTGCTGTAAAGACATCTGACAGGTGACAGACAACACAGCATTAGCCACGTCTCCGCTTACTACAGAAAAAAATTCAGAAGCTAAAAGACTCAAAAATGGATTTTATATGAATTCTTTTCTACAAATATGTCTGTGCGTTTTTTTATTTCTATTTGAAAAGTGCAAATAAAAAAGCCCAAAAACTACAAAATACAACACTTCTCAAATACACAAACAAACCCACATCAATCACCTTTCCAATGATATCAGGCACACCCCTGAGTGTCAAAGTATATGGGAGCTGTACCACTTTTAATTTGGGTATGACGTTTAGACCAAAAAGCATGAATTTCAAGTGTTTCTTCAGCCACTTCTTTCTACAACAGTCGAGAACCCTTTTGCAATTATGTAAGCACATAATGTAATCTGAAAACTGCTGCCCTGGTTAAAAAAAACAATACAACTGATCTCAGCAGGTTTTTGTTTATTTAAAAGGATCCCCATTAGCCGCCGCCGAGACGACAGCTAGTCTTCCTGGGGTCCAAACAATACATACAAAACGTATGTGAGTAATTACAATCACAATTACTCACAAAAATATCATATATTAATACACATAAAAAATAACAATACAAAAAGTACTGATTAGAATAATAGTAAAATAATACAAAACAACATAGCACGTTATACAACAACTCTCAGCCAATCCAGACAATATTATGATGTTGAATACAAATATAGTCTTAGTCTTTTTTTAAAACCAGTTTTTCCCTTGATATCCCGAACCCCAACTGGAAGATTGTTCCAAAACACAATTGACCTATAAAACACGGTCCTCTTCATAGAGTCAGATTTAGGTAGGGGTAAAGAAATCTGTCGACTATTCGCCCCTCTTGTGTAATGTGAGTGCATATCTGAATAGTAAATTATATAGTCATAAAGAAATTTTGGAATCCGAGTGTTAATAATTCTATGAAAATATCCTAACATATTAGCAGATAGTCTGTGCTTGACCACCAGCCAAGCAAGACGTTCATGCATTTCTGCAACACTAGTTCTCAAAGAACAACCAAGGACCAGTCTAGCAGCCTTATTTTGAGCCACTTGTAATTTTTTTAAATGACTGCATGATGCAGCAGACCATACAACAGAACAATAATCCAAATGACACAAAACCAATGTACAAACAACACGACTAAACAACCGTGAATTTAAAAATTGTGCACATTTACGCATTACTGCAACAGCTCTGCCCATTTTAGCAACAACTTTGCTGATGTGATCAGACCATGACAATGTAGAATCGAGCCAAAGTCCAAGAAGCTTCACCTTTTTCACTTGCTGTACATTTTGACCATTAACTTGTATATTAATTTTAGGATTGTCAGATAATCTATACTTAGAACCAAATATTATACTCATAGTTTTTGAAAGATTTAGTACAAGCTTATTTGTGTTGATCCAATTATACAATTTGCTAATTTCACAAGACAGAACCTGATTAAGCTCTGAACATGTAGGGGCTGCATAATAAAGAGTACAATCATCTGCAAACATAGTTAATGATGCCTTACTGAGTATATACGGCATATCATTTGTGAAAATTGAAAATAACAAAGGTCCGAGGCAACTTCCTTGAGGAACACCACAATCCACGGACTTGCTACAAGATAATGCACCATTAAAATAAACTCTTTGCGACCTCTCCGACAAATAGCTCTTAAACCACTTAATTGTTGAGGAAGTAAAACCATAACTAATAAGTTTAGAAATCAAAATGTCATGGTCAATCACATCAAAGGCAGCACTAAAATCCAGTAGTAGTGTACCCACCAGCATTGAGTTATCAATTGATGTAAGCCAGCTATCCGACATTTGTGTCATTGCAGTGCAGGTGGAATGACCATACCTATAAGCATGCTGAAACATAGTGGTCAAATCATTGTTAGTAAAGTAATCTCGCACTTGCTCAAATACAATCTTTTCCAATAATTTACTTAGAATAGGCAAAATACTAATAGGCCTACTATTTGGGCCACAAAAAGTTGATTTTGTGTCCTTGGGTAAAGGGATTATCTTACCCTCCTTCCAAAGTTTTGGACACACACCGCTAACCAGACATCTGTTAAAAATGTGACACATTGGTTTAGAGATATGTCCAGCTGCTAACTTCAACAGCCGACTATCCAAGTTGTCTGTACCAACAGACCCTCCAACAGTCAAAGATCTCAACAACATTTCCACCTGCACAACATTAACCTGATGAAATTCTAAACTACACAGTTTATCTTTCATAATACACCTTTCAATTAGCTCATTTGAGTTGGAATCAACAGTGTATTTCATTGTCTCTCTAAAATTAGAAACCTTATTAACAAAATAATCATTAAAATAATTTGCAATCTGTATTGGCTTAGTCAAATAAACTCCATTCAATTCAACAAAAGAAGTACAAGTAGATTTTTTCCCCATGATTTCATTAAGTACATTCCACATTCTCTTACTATCTGTACCACTGTCTTCAATTCTCTTCTGAAAATATTTTTTTTTTTCACTCTATTCTCCTTGGTCACCTGATTCCTTAAAATACAATAACATTTTCTGTCCTCCAGAGAGTTAGAAAGAACCGCAACCTTTTTAGCCTCTTCCCTTTGAGCCATTATGCTCTTTAACTCAGTATCAACCCAAGGAGCACTTTTGGCTTTAACTGTAAATTTCTTTAATGGGGCATGATTGTTAACAACTTTCATAAAACAATCCATAAATAAATTAAGGGATATATCCACATCATCAATATCACTTATCAAATTCCATTTAATATTATCCAATTCATTTAAAAAACACTCCTCATTAAATACCCTATAAGATCTTTTCATAATAATTTTAGGACAGGCTCTAGGTAGCTTAGTTCTCCTGGAGACAGCAATACAGTTGTGATCACTAAAGCCAACTGTCACAGAAATAGGTGTTGAGCACATATCAGGATTATTAGTGTAAATATGATCAATACATTTTGATATTAAAGATCCTGTATTGTTACTAGAAACTCTTGTTGGTTGATCCATTAGTTGAGATAACCCACAGGTGTCTGTCATGGTTTTAAGCTTATTCTTCAGAGGACAAATCTCAGATAGCCAATCAATATTTAGATCACCCAGCCAGTATATCTCTTTGTTTTCCTCAGTCACCTTGTCTAGCATATTACATAAACCATTTACATACTCTATCCTGGCACTAGGTGGCCTATAACAACAACCAAGAATAATCGGTTTTAAATTTGGAATATGTACCTGTAACCATAACACCTCAACTTCATCAACCATTAAGTCCTGTCTCAGTTTAACAGGGAAATGATCCCGTATATAAATGGCCACACCACCTCCAAACCTGTTTCGATCATTTCTATAAATTGAAAACCCCCTATATCAACATCTGAATTATCTATGAAGTGATCCAAATGAGTTTCAGAAATCATGAGTAGGTCTATTTTGTTTAGTTGCAAAAATAAAGACAAGTCTTGAATTTTGTTCCTTAAACTACATATATTAATATGTGCAAGTATTAAACCTTTAGGTAGTTTATTTATGCTGGTCATCTTAGTTAAAAGTAAATAAGTCTTATATTATAATCCAATTAAATATCTTGTACCCTAAGTTATTTTATCTTCATCAAGTAGGCTACATACATATAAGTCCTGAACACAGACTCACATACATGTACACAAACATATAAAACTGATCTTTAAAGCCCATTAGACCAATAACTGACTTTGTCCATCCCTTGGGATGATGATCAGTTTATCATACTTCAAACTCGCCTTATCCCCTCTCTCTCTGGCAGCTTTAACCTTCGGCCACAACTCTTTCCTCCTCAGTTGCACAGCTTCCGAGAAATCTTCGTTAATGTAGATCTTGGTGCCCTTTAATTTCTTGGCAGAAGAAAGAATCAGCTCTCTGTCCTTAATGCGAAGAAGTTTAACAACAATTTTCCTTGGCCTTCCCCTCTCCTGAAACTGACCAAGTCTCTGGGCACGCTCAATGTCCATATTTATTCCATCTAAGCCCAAGTTTTTTGAGAACATTTCTCGCACCTTTTTCTCTGATTCACACCAATTCTCTCCTTTCTCGTCAGCAATGCCATCGATTAAAATATTTGTTCTCCTGTTCTGATTTTCAATGTAATCCAGCTTGTTGAGCATTGCATCCAATTCCTGCTTGGAGGTAGTAATGTTTGTCTCAAATGCCCTTATCTTTGACTCAATCTCCTTGCATCCCATCTTCTCCTCTTCAAACTTTGATTGGGTAAATTCCAAGCTGGTCTTCAGCTCCTGTACATCTCTGATAACACCATCCAATCTTTTGTTAGTTCCATCCATAATCAGCTGAATGAAACATTTGAAGTTATCTTGCTGCTGCAATAACATATCTTTATAGATCCCTCTGCTGCTCCATTAATTGAGAGAGTACACTCATTGTAACAACAGCGTCATCCTCACAAGGAGATGTTTTAGCATTCTTAGGAGGCATAATGTGTCTTACCAGGATGTACCGGGAGTTGATGAAAGTAGCAAATGTTGATGGTTACAGATCTGTTTGTCCAGGTCCTAGTAGGCCCAAAAGCCCATCAACTTGGGCTGCAGCGCAAGCTCAGCAAATAGTGGAAATATTGTCCCCAATATTAAGCCGCAATTTAAATAAAATGCAACTTGAGGCAATTAACCACTAAATTTGAGAATACAATAAAGGATTCAGTAGATTTTTGTTAGATTCTAAGAGGCCAGGTTCTCAGAGAAAACTCCTGGCAGCCATCTTGAGTCATTTCTTTAAACCAGTCACGTAGGTATTGTGTCTGGAATGGAGTGGAATGGAAATTTCTAAGTGACTCCAAACTTTTGACCGGTAGTGTATGTGTTTTTGAGCGCGTGTGTGTGTGTGTGTGTTTGAGTGCTTTGCTGCATATCTTTGCTGGTGAGGGACAACGCTGGTTCATCCTCATAATAAGAATGTTGCTGTTTTTAAGACCCCAGCTGGTCAGAAAATCTGATGTGTTCTTGAAAGTTCTAATTAAGTTTGAAATGTACAAAAACACCAAATATTCATATGAAAGATGTAAGTGAAAAACAAGGACACATTTCCATCAGGAGAAGCAATTGAATAAAGTAAAGATTAGATAGAATATTCATTTTTACAGATGATATGTAAAATGTAAGTCTTGGCAGAAAGTCTTTGGTGCTTAGACTCTACAGGGAGATTTGTAACTGAGGGGCGTCTGCCCTGAGTAGCAGCAAGATAAATCCCCCCATGGAGTCCAGACACTGGTGGGGGTGGTGGTGGTGGTGGTGGCTGATGATTCTGATGGAGCTGAGGAATCTGCGAAGACTGGCGGCGATGAGGAGGTGGAGGGGCGCTTTGCCATTTGCGATGATTTGCACTGTAACAGTTGACAACAACAGAGAGAACAGATTTAAATACAGCTGTGAACGTACTGCACGCATAACCGCAGCATGAATGTACTAGGCAGAGAGAGAATTGTGTTTAAACGAGGAAGAAGCAGGATGATAGGCTGACAGGATGATAGGCTGACAATGTGGGTGCGTCGCAGCGCTGTTGTCAATGTCAGTTTTATTTGTATAGCACCTTTCATTACACGTAAACCCAAAGTGCTATACGTTAAAAACAACATACGCATTAAAAAAAAGCATGAATAGAAATAAGAATACACAGGACAATCAACAAAAACAAACAAGACATAGAAGTGCGACCATATAAATTCATACACACACACACCCTGTAATTTAAACAAATGCCTGAGAAAATAAGGTTTTGAGTTTGCTTTTGAATGTGGACACAGTTGTGATGGACCTCAGGTCACCAGGCATCTTGTTCCAGAGAGTAGGAGCACATCAACTTTTGAATTACTCTCATTAAACAAGTTCATGATCAAAAACTGTGTGCACCAAAAGTGGTGTGTATTTCTATAAAGACCTGTAGGAACATAAAAGCTTTAACTCAAACTCACCACACACACACATGCAGGCATGCATGCACGTTCCAGAAGTTTTAAGCTTAAAGGGACAATTGGGCGATTTTACCTTATCTCTATCTAGCATATGGTGTTAAAAAAGCTCGTCTCTGTGGGCCTGAACCTCAGCCGGCCGCAGCTGCAAAGTCTGCTTCACTTCCGTACTCCAGTGACGTGACTGGGGACACAATGCACTTTACAAACTTCCCTGTTCTCTTCTCTTGAATTGCTTTTGTAAATAGCGACAAATCCATTGGTGAGAGGATGCAATGAATGAGAATTTTGACAATGTACATTTTACAGTGTTTTGACTGACTCGGCTGATCCGCTGTATACAGCCAGAGAGCGGCCGAGGGAGGCTGCAGCTGTCATGATACGGACGGCGGCAGGGAGCCGGAAAAGTTTAGCCGCCCAGAGCGAACACCCACAGTGGTGGGGCCTTTGCTGAAATTGTTTTTCAGCGTTTTTTTGTGATTGTTGCGGGCAAAAATCCTTGATTATTCGGCACATTTTCTTCAAAAATGCGATGGAATATGCGGGATATTTACAGTTTTATGCAATGAAATTGCGGGAACTTGCAAAAACTGCGGTTTGATTGAAAAAAAGTGATTCCCCCAACACCCTGCTTTTCGATGATGTTCACGTCGCGTAATTACGTCACTTCATAACATTCCCATGGCAACAGGGGAAAATGGCTGCTCTTGTGTGAAGTAAACGCAACATTTTTCTACTTTCTGCTAAGATATATGTGACTTTTTTTTTGTGGATTATTATCATGCAAGCCCCGCATATTTTGAAAGTGCGGCGTATTTGAAAAAATGGCTGACTTTGGCTGATTATGCATTGAATTATGTGATCGCATAATCGCGGTTTTCTGGAGGGACTGGAATGTCAGCGTAGGCAGTTTTTCGCCGTGTTTTCGCTGTATCCAGTCGCCGATGACAGCTGTCACAGGGCTGTATGCATTTCTGAATGTGTACTTGGACAGAGGTGTGCTGGAGAACTTTTTCAGGATCCCGAAGATAAACTGGAAAAGACAACCAGAACAGTATGGCGGTTTTTGTCTGCCTCTGAAGAAAAACTGAGAGCCGCCAACGAGCTGCTGTTTACCGGGCAGCTGAGCAGAGAGAGACGTCTTTGGAGAGAGAAATTCAGCGTATGGAGCCGGTGTACTTTCACATCTTACTCTGTGAATTATGATTTATTTTGTCAAAAACAGAGTTGCTGTGTTTGGGACAGTGGAAAGACTTACTACAGTGGATCTTGTTAAATTTCTTTTCTGTCCCATTTGAATGAATCAGTTACCAGGTAATCTAGTCTTGGTGCAATGAAAGAGACAAACTTTAGATCTGAAGGTGTGCGGTTGTATTTCTCTGTTTAGGTGTAAGAATAATTCCTTTTCTGACATTTTGTGAGTTTGTTTTCTAAAAAGCTAAGAGAGCTATGCCAAGTTGCCGCTTGGGTGCAATGCATCCTGGTACATGTAGGCACAGCTGCCACGGCTCTGCGTGCCGGACCACTCGCTTTTAATTGCTTTTTTTTAAATAACTTTTTTGTGTTTCTTAAATGGACTACATATACCATCAGTACTGATTGAACATCAGCAATAAAGGTGGTAAAATGTCCCTTAACATGTTCACATGTTTGTGCTTATTAAACTAAACTATGGCCTAGGGGCATGGCCTGAAACCTTCAATTGGCCCATGACTGATTATAAAATGTAAATGATATTTTGCTCACTGACTACATTAAAATTCAGATCCTATTGTGAATGCTAGGCATCACTATAACAATATGAGAATATCAGTCACAGGACACAGCCTTGTTGAACTGAGAAACCCTCAATAATTGGCAGACCTCGCTTTTTTTAATTACTTTCAAGGAAAGGATGGGCTTTTGTCACAAACGTACACACATGGAATAATTTGTTGTGGAGCTTGGACTTTTTAAGATGCTAAGCAGTGACAGCACACTGCTCAATTCCCGGCTCTGGGGGAAATGATCTCTGGTTGACCAAATGTGAAAATAGTGACTGTGCTCGCAGCAAAATAGTTTATTTATTAAGTTTATTTGTCAGGCACGGTGCATAACAATAAACATTGCTTTTAAATATGCCAGAAGCTAGATTTCATCTGTAGTCCCTGGCCATGTTTGGCATTGGCAGCCTAAAATTAGCCTAAAGAATGAAACAACATTAGCATTGCTAATAACAGAATTCAACCAGCACTGTCAAGATTTCACTGTCACTGAGAAGGACATTAACCTGTTCTCAGACCCTTTCTCTGATGACGTTGAAGGAGTATCATGTCAAGTCGCCACTACCAGTGTCCACTGTCAGTTCTACAGAGGTTTGGATTAGTCCAGATTTCCCAGACAAGGCACCTTGCCAAAAGGATGCTCAGTTTGTTTGACTCATATGTGAGCAGACCTGTTCTCTTGTGACACTGAACCAGAACAGGCTGACAAGTCACTTGTCACATGTGATGTACTTCAAACCTTCACTGCTTAAAACTCACTCATTAAGACAGTTTCTTAAAGAGCTCATTTCCCAGAACTATGTACTCCATGTGGCATGAAATGTTTGGACACCCCTGTGCTAATTTAACAGAAAATGTGTTTTTGAAATTTGCACCACTAAAGCATGATATCAACTGACTTCACAAGGCCCTAGGTTGGTCCTGCTTAATTAATTGTGAGCCCCTCTATTTAAGAGGATCAATCTTGTCAATCAATTTGAATGCCTTCATTTATTCATTATTATGCTTAAATGTGTACTTCTTAATTAATTATTCCACAGTAAGCCTGGGGCCAGGCACTACTCTAGCAGAGAAAAGAGAGTGATTTGAGACCCAGGGCCTCCTTGCAGCGTAATCCTTGCCTTGTGTGCACCTGTTGACTGAACCTACTATACTGTTTTTTTGTAGTTTTTCTTTTTCCTAGTTTTTTTGTAAATATTAACATTAATCAGAAATTGCCTCCAGGAATCACTGTTTTCTTTTATGCAAGTCTGTCTGTGTGAACATACGGAAGTGGGCGCGTTAATTATAATCCTCCACATCTGGTTCTAATCTCATAGTGGCATTGCATGTGTTGGATAAAAGACATCAGAGAAATAGCGAAATACTGCCGATGGCAGAGTCAGACTCGTTCTCTTATCTGGATCCATTATAGTTCCTAACTTTTGCTCTGATGGTGTGTGAAAAAGAGCATGTAAAGCAATTGTAATTTTAATCACTATTAATATCTTTGCAAATGTTACTTGTAATCTAACTTGTGTTATAGAGCCTGGATTCCATCATGTGTGGTTTATATATTTATTTTGACTTTTTCCTTTTTAAACTTCCTTTTCTGATTGCATGAACATGCAAAGTTAGCCTCAAAAGTACATTGTCTCACAGGGCACTATTCTGGGTCCTCTTCCGTTTGATTTAAGGCTCCAAACGGTTTGATTAGGCTAAATTTCAGGTCACAAAGCAAGTTAAGCATGTCTCTGAGACATTAAATCAGGGCTGGGCGATATGGCCTAAAAAAAAAATCCCTGATTTAAAAAAAAAAAAAAAAAAAAATCCAATTTAAGATTTAAATAGATTTTTTTCTCTACTTAAAATCAATCTGCAGATGACAAAGAAATTGGTCAAAACAAGTTTTAACTTTATTTTGTTTTGACTCATACACACAAGCACACACAAATGGGGCTATGTATTCAACAACAACAAAACGGATGCGTGAGATAAAGAGAGTTTTCACACATACAGGTAGGGTACAACCGGGACGATTGAAACGGAGGACGAATTAAACATTGCAGTTATCACGAAAACCATACACGTTGCAAATGTCAAATTTCGTCAGCACGTACAGCACACAAGATCTACCAGACACAGGAAA
>NC_041341.1:28834003-28844003 GCF_004354835.1 Perca flavescens | reverse complement strand
ATTAATTATCAAAATGTCTTTTTGAATTCTTCCTATCATTGATGAAGGGCAATATTGAGATTTATTTTACACAATGGTCTCAGTTTCACAGTTTCACTTGTTTCATCCATCTGCTGTTGTTGTTGCCCTTTCTCATTTCACCCGTTTCTGTGCGTATGCCTTGCTTGTGAACGACTGAGCCATTTGGGGAGGCTCCTTTTATACCCAATCATGACCAATTAACCTGTTTTTTTTTTTTTTTTTTTTTTTTTAGTATTCCTCAACTTTCTCTCTTTTGTGGCCCCCGTCCCAGCTTTTTTTGGAACGTGTCTGTTGTCCTTCGACAACACAAGGGTTAAAATCAAGCTTCAATTATGTAAAACGGCCATGTCAGAACACTTGCTATTACAGGTTGCTTTGTTAAATGCAATTTTGTGCGTTTTTTACAAAGCTCTAAGATCATTGATGAGAAATTGACCCATGAGGGGTGGCCTCTAGCTCACCCAGTAAGATCGTTGGCCCCATGTTGGCTGAGTCCTGCAGCGGCGCAGGGTTTGAATCCGACCTGCTGCGTGTCATCCCCCATCTCTCTATCCCTTTCATATCTATATTCTTTCAAATAAAGGGAAAAGCCCCAAAGAAATTGAGCCATGATAAATGACCCATAATCTTAACTAATGGCCGAATGAACAATGTGTAATGACAATAATTTAGAAGCGACCCGACAAAAAGAAAAGATGAGCGTGCCCACAAGTTTGACATAAGTTTGAGCCAACTACAGTATAATCTGCTGACCTAGTACTAGTATACTAACTGTATCAGTTACACTACGTTTGACACTTGGGGTTTACATTACATTTTTAATGTAATGGACAAACACTTTTTATAGAGCAAAATAATACCATGGACTTTATTAAGTAAACCTTTCCTGTGGTCTAGGTAAAACAAATCTGCATTTAAGATAGGTGTGTTTTCTCCATAAGAGATTTTACATGAAATGAGCAGGCATTTAAAAAGCATGTGTGACTATTGTAATTCGATATGCTCCAACCATTTCAGTTTCCCCATGGAAGCATTCTTTTCCATATTATATATTTCCCCATGCGAGGAATGTATCCTCTTTACAGGAGAACTTGCAAACTCCACACAAAAATGACAATTCCTCACAATAGCTCATAACTTCAGAGCAGAAATATGTACTCAACACTGTTAAACATGTTTTATAGGCTGAGGTCAAAAATTAACTGATTAGGTATGAACTGTAATCTAGTAAATATACAGAATATAGGAAAGGTCATGCCTATTTGAAATTGCTTTTTTAAACTGAGGCAGTGCCAAATTATGACTCTGAATCAACCAAATTATCAAACTGCTTCACAGACATGAAGTGCAGTCTTGATTCTGACATTGAAATACTCACTGTAAAATGAAACCTAGTAAAAGGTTATAATCAGAGCCAGTCCACAGTGGAGACACAGACCACAGCCTGTGATACATGGACTGTAAATGTGTTTAGTTTCTGTGTGTGTACTAGAAATGGTGGTGGTTGGAGTTGGACAGTTACTATGCTGACTTTGAGATGCAAAGGGCTTTAAATTATGCAATACTGAGCTCCTTCAGCAAATAGACTATCAATGAACTGCCTGATCTGTGAATGTGAGAAGCAACCTTAAGTTGGTTCATGTTTGTGGGAGTGCTTGCTGAGGGCAACTAGTGAGTTGGGTTTCTCATAACGTATCAGCAGCTGCAGTGTTGTAGTAATTGAAAAATCCCTGAGTACCTGGAAGGAGTTGAAGAACAGCTCACAGTACATGCGGACCTCCCAGCTCGGCCCCTCAAATGTTAGAGGCATCCCAACAAAGATGATGTAGTGGATGCCAAACACCAGCACTAACACAAAGGTGGATTTCGCCAGTTTCCTATGGAGACACACACACACACACACACACACACACACACACACACACACACACAAATATGTAAAGAGTACAGAGCCCATCTGCTTTGGATTTTTGTGGTTGAGACCAGTATGATTATTTGAGAATGATAACCATTAAATAATGGTATATCTGGGTGTAAGGCTGAGCAGGTTCGAAAATCGTGAACTGTACACGTTCAAAATTCGTAATAAGGTGTAATAAGGCTGGGTATTGTTCAAAGATACCAATACCGTGACTTTGATACCGCTTCCTAAATTATAACAATTTCATAAAACAAAAAGAAATTACAACATTACGGCACAAATCTTCTCATTTATTTTTCAGCTCCTACTACGTAGAGTTTTTCCCTGCATGTCTCTGCGATGTGTAAAGTTAGACAGCCAATCACAAGCATGAATAGATCTTGGTAGAAGCATGCTGCGTGCTTATTGGCTCACTGATGCTGATGAGATTTACTCCTCAGGTATTGAAATTGGGTTTTGAATGACAAGGCATTTTTCAATACTCAATACTTTAGAGGCAATTCGGTCAGTGCCTAAAAAGTATTAAATTCGGTACCCAGCCCTATTATTGAAGATGATCATAACAGTGCATTTAATATCCCTGGAAAATAAATTATAAAGAAATAAGAACTACTAACAAAAACACTAAGAAGAGTGAAATGTAAAATGCTGTAATATAACTTTAACATATATGTTATATGGTTAAACCATTTGGAGTTTGATAAGGAATTGGTATTTGTCAGAGCAAAACCAACTTAGCAAAAGCATTAACTCGCATGTGAATGCAAAAAGAAAAATGTATGTGATGCAAGTTTTCATTCTTTGTAAACCATTTAAGTTAACGTGACACTACAGAACAAACTTAACAATTAAGATTAAAGCAACAATGTTAAGTATAGGGAGATAAATTAGCAGCTAGCTTACTGTATATGTTTTTTTCCTCTTCATGACGCATTTTTTGATTGATGCGACTTATACTCCGGAGCGACTTATAGTCCGAAAAATACGGTATATATTCTTTTTTTTTTTTTCTGCGATATATAGCAATTTATTACCTTTTTCCAACTTCACATTCTTCCCAATTTCAAATGATGTCCCCAAAAGGAAACTTTGTCAACATCTGTTTATCTAAAAAGATACATTTCTCTGTTTGTTCATCTCACTTCAATTTTATTGCTGAAAAATGGGATTGTCAAGCAGACAAACTGACCAACTTAAATATAATAATAGATCTATACTACTTGGTGTCTGTATCGATACAGTATTGCCATGGAAAATATCGCGATACTATGCTGTATCGATCCCCCCCTCCCCTCCCCCCTCCCCAACACACACACACACCTACTACATACTGAAATCAGTGATGGGTTTTTTGTTGCCAAGCTCACATTTCATCACCAGATTGTAGGAAGGAAAAGTACTTTTAGAAAAGTATTCCCTCTGCTTCCTCAGCTCTGCTACTAGACGTCAACACCAAAGTGCAGAAACCTTTTTTAGCATGTTGTTGTGGCTTAGTGTTAAGGGAAGCTCCATTATAAATCCTCACTCACTCTGGGTCCCTATTTCCCAAGGCATATAACAGCTTTTTGAAATTTTGCCAACTTCAGTCAGAATCCAGTTAGCTGGATCTAAATCAAGAAGTGACATATGAGTAAATTTGTTCTTTGTTTTTTTTCTCCAGGGACAATTTACTGGTGGAGACATCTATATTTTTAGTTGAGGTGTCTTTAATGCTTTGACTAGTAAAAGACATTCTACATAATCCTAGAGCATTGTGTGCTGCTTTGTGCGCTTTACTCTATAGTTATGTGTGGTTTTTAGTTGTGAAATATCTTACAGCCTTTATAAACAAGAAAAAACATTATTTTCATTATTTTTCTAATAATCCAATCACTGCAGACCGCAGTTAATTGCAATACAACATCTGGAATGCAATATGAACACACAAGGAGGTAAGTGGGTTACATGTGCACAGTGATCCTTTCAAGCAATATCTGAAAAGGATGAGCATTACAAACACACAGTGTTAACTTTATCTTGTACTAACAGTGATTTCAAAGCATCTGCATACAGTACATCTCTCTTATTTTCTAACAAATCTCAGTGTCACATAGCAATCAAATAAGCACAGAAAATAATGCAGCGTTAGGTTTTCTTTTTGCAGTTAGTATGCAGAAGGAATTTTACATTGTAATATATCTACAATCCCTTAAAGTTCATGTGAGAACTTAAGCTTCTTGTCTTAATGTAATGATCCGTTCTGTCCTTTGTTAAGTGCAGGGAAATGTTAACGATGACTCCAGGCAAAGGAAATTCACTGCAGGATGGTGACTATCCTCTTTATGGGAGCAATTATGATAACCATATCTGTATGATGAACTACCTGAATGGAGAGTATATGCTTTCATTCACCATGGTGCGTCCAGTCACTGAACAGAATTGTAGGAATTCTCAGCGGACTGTTACCTTTGGATGTGAGAGGGAACTGATCTGTCTCCTACTCCCCTCAGCTGTGACCGTAATACACTGTGGCAGCTGTAATCTGTCACAAGCATATGCATTCCAGTTTACTGTTAATACAATTTGTCAGTTAATTCTAATCAAAACATTATTTCAGCCAGTTAAATACCTGCACACATTTTATTATTGCAAAACAACTTTCTCTTACTGGAGCATTTCTGGTTCAACTGTTGAAAATGTGAAAATAAGGAATAAACTAGGTTCAGCTTAGGTAAAATGAGGGTAAAACAATTACAGTTTTTTAAATTGCTTCCACAGCATCCATGGTAAACAGGTTGAAGGCTTCTGATTATTTTTCATCAGAACTTTTTTTCTTTTTTTTTCTCTAGGGCGTCTCCCTTAGAGATAGGGTGAGAAGCTCAGTCATCCGTGAGGAGCTCGGAGTAGAGCCGCTGCTCCTTTGCGTCGAAAGGAGCCAGTTGAGGTGGTTCGGGCATCTGGTAAGGATGCCCCCTGGGCGCCTCCCTAGGGAGGTGTTCCAGGCACGTCCAGCTGGGAGGAGGCCTCGGGGAAGACCCAGGACTAGGTGGAGGGATTATATCTCCAACCTGGCCTGGGAACGCCTCGATCCCCCAGTCTGAGCTGGTTAATGTTGCTCGGGAAAGGGAAGTTTGGGGTCCCCTGCTGGAGCTGCTCCCCCCGCGACCCGACACCGGATAAGCGGACGAAGATGGATGGATGGATGGATGGAGAACTTTTTTGGTTTGGCTTGTTATATATAATTGTCCAATTAAGTGATATATGCATGCTATCTGCTTGAGTAGCCATACTTAAAGTGATGGTTCGGAGTAATTTCACCCTAGGGTCCTTTGCACCATGACCTCGAGCCAAACGCCCCCCGAGAAGCTTATTTCACCTGGGTCTAACATTGGGAGAGTTAGCGTAGAGTAGCGTTATCAGCTGAATAGCTTATTAGCGCAGGGGCTAATGGACCCACGTTTGTATCTGGTAAATGACCCCACTAATAATGCCCGAAATGATACCAAACGTCTACAGTAGTACATATAGGTTATGTACTCATAAAACGATGGATTAGGAAGTTTGTAAATACACCAGAAGTTTATGCACTAACACATAACACTTGCCTGCTGGCTTCTGCTCTCTGCTGCCGGCAGTAAGACGAGTGCTTAGGGACGTCTACAAATTACAATACCGAAAAGAGATGCAACAAAAATATTTTTTAATTTAACTTTTTTTTTTTAAAGTAAGTGCTGTAGTATAACTAGCAGGAGGCAAGCAATAACTGAGGTAAGTTACAGGTGAGGTGGTTACATGAGACATTACCTTATTTAATCATTAAATTAATAAATATTTTTGTTGTATCTCTTTTCGGTGTAGTAATTTGTAGACCGCCCTAAGCACTCGTCTAACTGCAGGTAGCAGCAGCAGCAGAGAGCAGAAGCCAACAGGCAAGTGTTCATGAACTTCTGGTGTACTTACAAACTTTCCAATCCATTGTTTTATGAGTACATAACCTATATGTACTAGTGTAGAAGTTTGGTATCATTTCGGGCATTATTAGTGGGGTCATTTACGAGATACAAACGTGGGTCCATTAGCCCCTGCGCTAATAAGCTATTCAGCTGATAACGCTACTCTACGCTAACTCTTCCAATGTTAGACCCAGGTGAAAAAAGCTTCTGGGGGGTTTGGCTCGAGGTCATGGTGCAAAGGACCCTAGGGGAAAATTACTCCGAACCATCACTTTAACCATAGTAAATGCAAATTTAAATGGATTGTTTTTTACAATACTGTAAGTCATGATATGTAAAATTACTTAAAATTGAAAAACCACAATTTCGTTAATCATGGTCACTAAATGTATGCATTATAATATTCAATAATAATAACAATGTTCATTTTATGATCTCAGGGATATTATATCTGATGGAACTGATGACCAGAGCTTTAGAAATAAAACATGAGTTGTAATAAACTGTAGTGTTTGCTTTAATTACCAGCAAGGTACTGGGACTGTCATATTGTTAGTGGGTAAGTTTAATCACCATTGAAAATCTGTCTATTCTGTCAAGTTCTATTCACTTTCACTGCCAAATGCCTTACATCAGAGGCAACGCTAAACAGCCGTTCACTGTCAACACAGCACGACATGCACTCTTTCTATTTTCCATTTCACAAGATGCAATTGCAGCTGCTGTGTGAGACCCGGAGCATTCCTGTGAGTGTAGGTCGGACAGCTTTTTTAAGGGTGAAGTCTTTGTCTATCCGCTGGGCAGCGAGGCTCATGCTAACAGGACTCACGCTTGATGTCCAAATGTCCGTGGTAAAGCTAATGTGACTAGTGCCGCGAGGAGCTTTTCAATGTGACTGCCGACAACACTCTGGAGTTCAGATAAGGGCACATCAGAAAAGTAGTGCCGGCTAGGAATAGCATACCGCGGCTCCACCATGCTAAACGGCTGGTAGGTTATCAAGAGCAATACATTCAAAATTAAATTTTTACCTTTGGGTGGTCGCTGCTGTATTTTCTAGCTTTGTCAAAGGACTGAAGTAGAGGCTGCTGATGGGTTTTTGCTGGTGTTTTTTCTTGTTACTAGTCTCGGTGCTGCTCAGGATGACGGCTCTTGAGATGCGTAATCATATTTGTAGTGTGGAACACGCCTCCTCGCATCACTTGTGCTTTACAAGTACTGCAAATAGCAAGTTTATCTGTTTTACATATTCCAAATACCTCCACACAGCCGACATGTTGGAAGTTTAAGTTGCTGGCGCTCATGCTACGTTCATGGTCGTCATGTGCGCATAGTAAACAAGCCACCCTATCGGCATGGGTCATCGGCAGAAATACTGTATTCATATCTGCCGATAATGATAATTTTAAGCTTTTATCGGCCGATACCGATGTCGTGCCGATATCGTCGTGCATCCCTAACGTTTACAGGTCACGATTTTGACGTTTATTTTGTGTACACGTCACGAATTTTGAACGTGTACAGGTCACGATTTTGGAACCTGCTCTGGAGGACGCAACAACGGGGAAATGAGGCACCACACGCCGGCCACAACAATGGGACGGGCCGCTACTCGCGGGACGCGATCCCCGGGCGCAGGGGCACACGACAACGGGGAAATGAAACGCCACAACAACGGGACGGTTGGGGTTAGGAAAAGAAGAATGGGGAAAGGAACCGTCACATGCGGGACGCAATCCCCGGTCTCCGGGGTGAAAGACCTGTGTTGTTTGACCCATCCACCACCCCGACCAACCTCCCTGCGCGGACTTTCGCCTTATCAATACTACTCGCTACCGTCATCGTTCTGTGATCACGAAATATGCTTCCCATTGAAATACATTGCTTTAAAATTCGTAATCGCCACACAAAAAAAATGTCCTGTCAACGACTCAATAGCTTCAATAATGTGACTATATCACGAACTGCCATGAGACCAGGCTGATGCGTGCATGTGTCTAAATATGTATAACTCATGTTGTGGCGAGATCCATTTTTTTACAGGGTCACATTGGGGGGAGTTCCCTACTTGTTTCATAAACAAAATGCAATTTCCAAGTTAAATCTTCAGCCAGGTAGAGGATTGGGTTAAGTGTTGGGGTTGGGCGTGTATTGGTAATGGATAATGTTAGGGTAAATGCAGGGATGTAGTGTTGCAGTAACACACCGGAACAACGCTCTGCCACTTTTTGTTTCTCCCAGTGAGCAATAATCTGGTTGAAATTCACATTTTTTTAAGTGCTTGAAGATCAAAGAAGTGTCTTTCATGCATTAGAGACAATAAAAACAAATGGAATGGTCAAAGTTGTCATCTAAATATTTAAGGTGTGTTGATTGATTTATAACGTCAACTCGTGCATCGAGTCACAGTTGCCGGTAGCTGTTAGCAGTAGCCTTTCAGTGGCAAAGTGAATGAATACATTTTTTTAGTCTGTAGCTGTTAACTAGTAAAGATGTAAAGGCATTTTAAAGTTATAGTTGACCAATTTAAAGGGGTGATAGAATGCAAAACCGATTATACCTTGTCATAGTTGAATAACGACATAGACATACATAGAAGCTCAAAATCCCATTGACACCCCTTTATAGAGCCTGCGGCTAGATGTAGCTCTATCAATGAGAGCTAGATAGCCTCCTCTTAGAATTCCTCTGAAATTAACAAAAATGTATGAAATTGAAAAAGGACACCATTGTTAGCTTTATAAGACCTTGGGGTAGAGGTTATATAAGTGGCGTGATGAAATTCAAAACTGTAAATATACTCTAATTACGCCGAAAATGAAGCTAACTAGCCGCAATCTGTATACATAGGATTGAAGGGACAGTCGCAGCTAACGAAACCCCTAGCTAGTGTTCACAAAAATTCATTAAATTGAAATCTAGGTATGGAGCCCAGCAGGCTGCGCTTTCTCGTCAGACTGTGTGGCGCTCCTAAAGTCCGACACGTCTTACCAAATTTGCAGTTAGCCATCAATTTTCGTAAAACAGCCCATATTTGAGCTTTATATAGTTGATTTTTCGCATAAAACTGTCTCAGAAGTGAATTTGGTAACAAAACATTGCAGTGTCTGGAATATGAGATTTGGTCGCGTCTCTAATGTGTGCGTGTATGAGGATTCGCTCAACCAATCGGCGCGCGTCTCTAATGTGTGTGTATGGGGATTCGCTCAACCAATCAGCGTGCGTCTCTAATGTGTGTGTGTATGGGGATTCACTCAACCAATCAGCGTGCAGCTCATCTAAATATTCATGAGCATACTATATTTGGAAGAAAAGCTCTTGTTACAAATAGGGCCAAATCACAGGGATGCATAAGGGCCAATAAAATATCAACCAGACCATTTTCAGCCCAACCAATGTTACATACCCCATTAGGAGACCATAAGGAACAGTGTGAAATACCATATATACTCATTCTATCACCCCTTTAAGTAAACTTGCCACCATAAGAGCAGTGGTTAAATAACCTTCGAAAAAGCCCTCCGGTAATTTATCAATTAACACTACACCACTCTCTAAGTGTGTTTCATGTATCTACTCATTAGCTTGAGCTCTGCATGTGTACTGTATTCCTATGTAGAGTCGGTGAGAAACACATACATTTCATTATAAAACGTGTCACCGTTTGAAACCTAATTTCATAAAGGGAATAGCATACAAAAAGTAAATCTACTCTGTTGATAAAGCACAAATCTCAGATTAGATTGTCTTTGATTGTTGATTTTGGTCTTTTAATGGGATTAGTTAACAATAACGAAAACATTAACTCTAAGGTTGAAAATGACCTGCGTCCTCACTTTTGGCTCATTATGAAAGTCATTGGCCTACGTTGAACAGCTAAATCTCTTCCCTGACCCCCACCCCCTCTCAGTGCACAAACAACAACATTATGCATTCAGCAGTCATATGGCATATTCTGGTTATTCCACTTGTTCTTAACAATTTAAACCTCCATTCTGTCACCTTCTCTAATCACCATAGTCACTTAAGATTATCGTATCTGAACAAAGAATTTTTCACAAAAATCTGCAGCACACAGTTTAGGTCAAACTCCAACCTTGGACATAAAGAGGACAGCTGCTGGTTT